>NW_017536963.1:566631-726773 GCF_001853355.1 Bactrocera latifrons | reverse complement strand
AAACACCATAAAAAAATGGATGGTAAAAATATTTTATTTTTTTTTTCTTAAATAAAATAAAAAAAAACTGCTGAAAATTTGCTTCTAGACTAGAATACCGCCTCAAGTAACTATGAGGCGCTATATGTATATATTTTGTATGCCTAAGTGTAAATATGCTGTATTTGTTGTGCCAGATAGGCACGTATACTTAGAAAAAATATATGAAAACATTTGTATGGTGATTACAGTTCTCAGAGGTGAAACTCCACCCGGTTATTGCTGTTAAAAATTCCCCATAACATTTTCTTCCCGTTTTAGTAAATCGGTCGAGATTGCTGAACATAGGTTTCATGGCTGAAGCGAGCCTATACTGTAATTTGAGCAGTCATATATTTTTCCTTTATGAAGTTAGTTGCTTATTAAATTAATTGCGGAAACGAATTCAACCTCTCGGCACGATTAACGCGACTCAGAATACACAGTACTTGGTTTGTATGTTCATTACAAAGCTTAAAAAGCGCCAGCTGTTGGCACGTGAGATTTTAATAAAATCTAGTGTTTTAGTCTGAATTATAGCATAAGAATTTATGAAGAATTCTTTCGAAAAAGAAATAAAATTTTCTGCTGTAAAGCTGCAAAATATTAGTGTAGTTTCCGCATGGGTGAAATTACCATTCTAAATAAATCACATTACCCACCTTGCCTTTAGGCTCTCTAAGTGACCGTTATCACGGCGATTAGGTCAAGTATGTGAAAAAACTTATTTCATTTACCATAAATTGACTAATGCAAGCGGTGTTATTGTTGGTGATGTCTGTGATCAGCTTAACGACTCTGATGACAGCAATTGGACAGACACAAAAAACGTTTACGAGCACACCCACACCAAAATATAATCGAAGTGTAAAAGGTCGAGGACATGGAATGGCCCGCAAGTGAAAGGATGACGAACAAATGTGACAAATGAAACTATAAGAAGCCTAAATTACAATCGAATTGGCGTGAATCAGCATGACACAAGAAGGTAGATGCTTAGATAGAACTGAAATGATGCGCACTCTTCTACGCACCCACCTCTAAATTTAAATATTTATGAAGAAAACGCGTTAAATGAGTTGGAATAAGAGGAAGGTGTCTTCAATAAAGCCTTGCCGGTAAGATAAGCCATAGTAGTCTTACAATAGCTGGCGTGCCACTGGTTGTGTAATAAACTGCTACGACGACGCGTCCGTCTGTTCTGAGTGTTCTGTGTCTCTTTAGTGAATGAAGTGCGCACACATTAAAGCACATGTTATGCATGTCATATTATCTTCCTAGCGTATAAGACACGTAGAAATAGAAAAAAATGAATGAATGAAAAATGAATTTTATTTTAACAGACATAGAGGTTCAAGTGTGTGTGATAGACGTAGTAAAACTGTTAAGCCATATAAAGAATGCTGTATCAATTTTTTGCAGCTACAACTTAAATTTATAAGTAGGGAAGAGCGTTTTCTACGATACCGACAAGGGGCTAGAATATTAATTCAAATGTTATTTTCTGGAAAATCTTACCATGTTTTGATCGGTAGTGATTGCAATTTTATATTAAGTTTCCTAGGATATTTATAACATCTTGAAAGAAGCGTCGGATAACCTTTAAAATATATTTAAATGATCAGCATCGTCAGACGAGTTGATTCAGCCATGTCCCGAATAGAGTAATGTTTACGCAAACGGATCACTGACGCAAGTTGAGAAAAAAGCCGCCAATGTCAATTTCGTGTTGGCTGTACTGTATTCTCTGGATTGAAATACATGCTTTGGCCATTCTTCATATGAACTGCAAGATGAACAACAGTTGGAAAACGTTCATGAATTGCAAAAGTAAATATCTTACTTCATTGCAGTTCACGTATCGATCCATTTGATACTTGCTGATCTCATCTCGTTCAAAGCCAATTACCGACATGTTGCTTTCTTTCGTGATGTACTTGCAAATCTATTTGATCGATTTCACCAAACTGCGATAATCAACGTTGATATGAGCTTTGAAAGTGAATTAGATAACTTCGATATTCACTCTTCTAAATTGAATGTTGAATATTCTGCCATTGTCGTCTGGTGAGCAACGTTTATACATTTCCAGTTTGCGTTACCGAACGAAAAGCACGTGGATAGTGTTTCGTGCATTTATTGTTCGACATACAAACCGAAGTGGGATTGTGGTGTCCGCAAGGTCCATGAACCATATTGGTTTTTAACACTTCGTATAATTCTGGATCTATCTCTGGACCAGCAATTTCCGCAGAAATGATTTCGTCAATTTAGTGCAACCACCATCCACCATCCACCATCTAAAGAAAAATGTGTAGTGTGGCAAACCTCTTCTTTGTTCCTCAACATAATACATCCAGCATCTGACATCACCAGATATATACATATACACATATATATACAAGTAGTACGTTGCTTCAAAATGCTTGATGGACTTTACAAACATCGTAACTATCGTTTGAAAAGGCGTGCTGTGGCATTGTGACGATCCTGCTATTTGATCGCGATTAAAACCGTAGTCTATAGCCGTTTTGCGTAGCAAGTGAATGTAGCAAACAAAGCCGCCCATCGTCAATGGTTTATCTTTAAAGTAGTTAAGGACATTTTTCATTTCATGCAACGGTTTAGTCAGCTATAGCGAATAACACAAAAACCATACTTATTTTTATAAACGTTTTTTTATGGAAAAGGACGATTGCTGTTTTTAGGGGTTTTCCGGCAATTATTCGAATTTTTTCGCCGTAAAACCATCTTTGAACTTCAACGAACATTTAAGAAAAATAATTGGCCAAAGTGGTACAGGCGTTGTTGAGTTATGCGCTTATCAACGCATTTTGCAATTTTATATTATAGATAAGGGAAATTTCAGTGATTTCAGAAATTGCGCAAAAACCTTCTTGAATGTGTACTTATTAAATTAAATTTCTAAAGTTTTTAGGCTATGATGAACTTTTGTGGGCCCACAGTTCCAAAAAACTGAGTGTTGTTGTATGTGAAAACCACTCGGTCAATATAAATTTGCATAATTTTCGGCAATGATAATGACTCGCATGCTAGCTGAGTTCCTCTGCGGCCGACAGCGATAATAGATTAGAAATTTACAAACATATGTGTCAATACAAAGCCAAAATGCAAATAGTGCGAAGTAAAAGCTTGGTGTTAAATTAGCAGAGGAGAAACAGTTACACACACACAAACATACATATACATATACACATAAATGTTCGTATTCTAAAAAAAAGAATAGTAAAAGTAAGCCAAAACATTTGAAAATCAACAAACTTCCGCTGCTGGGTAAGTGTTCCTCACGGAAGGAGACAAAGTAAAACAGGACGGCAGGTTTGCCGCTGCAACAAAGCGGTTGTAAAAACAACAACAATATAATAAAAACAAATACTAAACATAAAAGCATAACAAAAAATAAAACGAATTTTGTAAAGTGAAACTAAAATTTAATTAAATTCACTTGCAACAAAACAATGTATACATTTGTTTGCCACAGTTGTGATTTTTCCTCTACTACTTTTATTGGCATTGCTTTTGTTGCTGATATTTCACTTTCTGCCCTTTTTGGTTGAGAAAAATCGAAAGGTTGAGTTGCATTTCCGACAGCCAGTTCCTATTTGTTTTTTTTTTTGCCCTTAGTTTTTAGCTTTTTCTTTCTTCTTAATTTTTTTGGCAATGTTTCTTGCTGGTTTTCACCAGAAAGTTTCGCAACAAGCGTATGACTGAACAACCCAGTCGTGACTTAAACAACATTGTTTGTGCACAACATGTTTAAATAGCGAATGGTAAGTAATTATATGGTAATTGCAGGGAGAATATATGTAAAAATCTACGAATAACATTCTTGGAATGTTTGCTAGGCGAATAATTTGAATTTCTTCCACCGCCTAAGCATTAAGTAGATTGTATTACATGTTACCACGTGTCAGATATTAAAGGAATGTACCGTTGCAATAAACGGGACTTAAATGCGAAGTTATATTAAAATATTTACTTCACTTGGAGTTAGCATTTGTGATTTATGACTCATCAGAGATAAATTGAGTGGCGTAGTGGGAGGAACCGAGATTTATTTCAGATTTTCCAGAGTTTTATCTATTATTTAAGTATTTTTTAAAGTTTTATTTGCATATAAGCATTATAATATAAGCAAAAAAAAAATTTACTTTTTAAGAAATAGGTAAAAAATTGGGCATTTCAAAGAAAACCCAGAGTGCCATTGTAAACTTTTAAAAAATAAGGTACATCCTGAAGAAAAATAACAAAAAAAAAAAATGGAATGAGTGCAGCTAGTATTAGTCGAGTTGCAAAAATTGTGCACACATTTAAATTGCACCGTTGGTCGCACAAGTATGCGAAATGAGAAAATGTCTGAGCGCATTGGACGTAAAGTAATGAGGTTCACTCGGTAATTGCGCAGCAAACGAGCTAGGGAAATTTAAAAGAAGCTCAATGATGTCCATGAAAAAATATCGCAAAGAACAGTTGAACGCATCTTTTGAGAAAAAAAACCTAGAAACCGCCGTACAGCGAAGAAATCAATATTGACCAAGCGAATGAAGGATCAACGAGTGACAAGGATGAAACTTTATCAGAACTACACAAAGGTGGATTGAAACAAGGTAAACATAAAAATTATGAAAGTCCCCCGAAAGTCCCTTATTCAAAGTTATGCTGATATTTAGCGACGAAGACCGGCTAGAAGCAGTGACAGAAACCATTCAATTTGTTTGTCTTAGACCGTGTGAACGTTACGTGGAGAACTGCATTCAAAAAACGGTAAAATATGATCCCATTGTAATGATTTAGAGCTGCATATCTGCACCAATTATCCTGGATCAATTTATTTTGTTGAGGGAACGATGACTAGTGAGCAGTACACCAATGTACTTCAAGATGGTTTTGTACCATATTTGGCAACACTGAACCCTTCAGCAGCCTAGTACACTTATACGCACTCAGAGGTCCCTTGCCACACCTCCCGACGAACGATGGATGTCCTTCACAACGTGGATATCAATATATTACTTTAGACGGGCAACTCAACCGACCTAAGGCCTACCGAAAACTGTTGAACGATCCTAAATCGAAGGTATATTCCCGAAAAAATCCCACAATAGCCCCACTCAAAGGATGTGTGCCTAAATGATCCAGATTTAAAAAAAAAAAATGATAATATTTGTTTGAATAGTATGTCTCAAATAGTAAAGGCTGTTAATAATTTTATGAAAAGATGATATTTGAAGTAAATATTATACAAAATATTGCATTCACATATGGTAATAACTTTTGGTTTATTTGACTCTGAACGCAAAACTATGTGAATAATTGTTCCCGTTTCTAATGGGTTGGCGGGGTTCTGTAGTTAAGGGGAAAAGTAGGAAAAAATGAAGTTGAATTTTTAACGATACTGTCAATCGTTTATCTAGTTTGCCGTATAATATCCTTTTATTTCTTCGGAGAGAGCATCAAAAATATCAATTAGGACTGTACTGGAGATTTTGGATTACCTTAACTGAATATTCTCTTAAATCACTGGATCATACGTTTTCAATTTCATTATATTTAAGCTGATGCAGTTTGATATGTGATAACACAAAAGGTATGTGGTTGAAGGAAAGAGGCTTTGCCTCATTGCTTGGAGCATTTCAGCTTATAAAATATCCCAATTCTAATAACTTACCGGATCAGCGCCAATCATATTTAATTCCAAATATATCGACAAAATGAGTACAGTAAAAGTAAATGAACATAATACCCACTCATATACAATTTTTTTCACAAAATCTTCCTATGTATAACAAACATCTTGACGTATCAGATTCCATATATCAAATTTATTATAAATTTAGTCAGACGCCTCCAAATATTAACCTAAAACTCAAATATCCAAATTTCCAATTTTCCGATTTTTAGCACGAGTTATATAACCATATGCTGAAACAGAACCTAGTTATAAAAAATATTGTTTCAGGACTCTCGAAATCCGTCAGCGTTAAGAAAGACCTCTAATTCTGGTTATGGTTCAGAATAACTGCTTCGTCTTTATTGACACCGACTACGCGGTCATAATCGAGTTTCCAACAGCGCATCGGTCGTCCTCCCTTTTCACTCCTTAGCGATCTCCAATTGATTCCCAGTGTAGCCAGGTCCCTGGTCTTGCCAATGTAGTGGATGTCGATGCTGTTTGATTTTTAATTATTTGAATTAATGACCAGGCTTCCGCTTTTCTGCATTACTTCACTTTAAGGGAAAAGACAAATTCATTTTGCCAAATTTGAAGCCATTCACCACTCGACAATACTCTCAGGTTTTAACTGTACTAAATTGTTGCATGCCATTTTTTTTTATTTTGGCATGAATTAAAATAGTTTGCTCTTTACTTTTTTGCTTCACTTTCTGTTCACTTGTTTCTGTAAAGTGACTTGATATCTGATTTTAGCTTATTATTATTATTAGCAACTTATACCCTTTTACATATATATATATTTTGTGTAAAAAAGATTCTTAGTATTTCCTTTGCAGTTCGGTTATATTTTGCACTTCGTCGGTTGGAAAATTAAATTCACTCTTCCAAAGGCTTCACGAAACACTCACGTAACAGAAAACAAAAGCATTCATACACCAAATGGCGTAATAGCTGACGGTAGGAAATTAAGTGTCAGAAAGCTTTTAGAGTAAGGTGAAAAGAAACGTTACCTTGCCAACTGGGCTGTCTTGTGCAAATACCAAAGAAAGCAGCAAAGCTTAATTAAAAGGACATGCACACACAAAACCAAGTATTCACTTGTGCTCATGTAAACGAGCACACCTTAAGCCTTGTGAGTAGCTGTTGACTTCACATAAGTTAGCTTATATACTCAGCATTAGCGTGAGATCCCCATATGTGGTTCAACCCTGCTCAACGCACTTCAGCGCAGCTCGGCGACATTCAAATGCATGCACTTCATACAACAAAGAAAAGACGGCGTGTCGAAAGCGGCAATACTACTGGCTCATTTCTGTGCCAACTGCAAAAGTTCGCTGCAATCGTTTATCTCTCGTTATTTTCGATTAAACGGCGGTTAGTTACACAAAAAGGTTTTGTATATCTGTTAATAATACTTACTGCGCTCTTGCAGGTCCTTTGCAGATCATCGCAAGTAAAATGTAGAGAGGACTGTCGCTAAAACAGAGTTAATACTCTTAAGCTTCGCTTCAGGGACAGAAACATTAATAACATTGAAGCAGGATCAGAAGGCACTAACTCATACTTAATTCATAGTTGACAATCATAGCACTTAAGCATGGCTATATATATGTATGTGAATATAAAGCAAAGCGGGTCAACACCCAGCACCCAATGAAAATTTTCTAACAAATCATTAGGCGTATATCTCGTGTCAAGCAAGCAACTCTTCATCAATAAAACAAACATTCTTACACGTACATGATGAAATTTAAATGTATGCATACAACATTTGCACAACCCACTGAGGAGTGGAGTACACGCGGCGTATACGTGATCAGGCAATACAGCGCATAGCAGTGAAGTTATGTATACGCAATGCACAACAAACATAAAGGTACACTCGTGGCCACACAAACCTTACCACTATACTTTCTTAAATTTTTTTCGAACTCTTTCGTTCATTCGGGATTTTCTTCAATTTTAGTAAGCATAAGTGAACTGAATTATATTATCTAATTAAAATTATAGTTTCTAATTTATTACATTTAATGTGTAAAACAGAAATTAGCTTTTCTGTGCTTATACCAAATCGGCCGAATTTATTATTTTTAAAAATTTGCACCTACTAAACTACGTGTTTCATTTATAAATAAAATAAAATAAAAATTAATTTAAAATTTATTGTAAATGAAATTAAATCAAAAAATATAACATATAATTTTTTCATCGCATGTCAGTCTCTTATATTACGAGCTCATTTTGTAAAGCTCACTATCCTTTAATAGATTTATTTATAAATGAAGTTTTTTTTTTTAGTTTTTATTATTTTTGATTAATAGCATGTCATTAACTTATTTCTAAATAAAAGATGTCTATACCGCAAAAAGTACTGCTATAAAATATAGTCAAATATGGAAAATACTTCAAAATTTTGAGTGGTAAAGTTTGCGTGGCCATGAGTGTATATGGTATACATCTGAATATATAAACTCGATGAAACGATCTTGATAGCATTACGTATGCATATTTATGACCATGTAGGTTTAGCAGAGTGGGCATGGCTGTAATAGGTATTTTTTTATTGCCTGAACACTTTTACATGGACGCGCCGAGAATCTCTGCAGTAGTGTTGGCACAGCTTTGCAAACCAATTTACAATTCATGAATTATGCAAGAGTATTCATCGGCTGACCGCCTGTGGCTGCTTAGACCAAACCAACAATCAACAGTATGCCGTAACATATAAGAAAAGCACTTATTCCCCTGAGTTAGCAGAGTTTGCTAATAATAAGTTTGTATAGTTTTAAATACTTATACTCAGTTTTGATATGTTAAATATACAAATATTAAGAGTAACTGAAACAAATTTTTATAATAAAATATATGAGCAGCTTTATATCTAAATTTACTTTAAATATGTTCATCTCATTCACTCAAGCTGGGATTTGAAACTCATGAATTATGTATCACCAATGTAAGTAATTTATTAACGTTTCGCACGCTTTGGAGTGGCTATTAAACCGTTAATTAATAGTTGATAAATACATGCGGCATACACCCTGCACACCCTTCACCATTTAACTCATCATCGGAAACATTGTTATGCCAAAAGATTTTCACTTACCGCCTATTGTGTTTATTTAAATGATTTCTGTCAAAATGACCTTTCTGTCGTTGCCGGTCAACTAGTTAAATACCCGCTCGTGCGTATGCCCTCGTGCTTACATACTTGTATATTATTTTTTCATGTGACGTGTTCTTGTCATTTTACGCTAATTAACAAACGCCTAATATTGACAAGAGCGGCACTGGGGTAAAATAGCAAGCGACTAGAAAAAAATTCCAAATGCCGACCAGATGCAGCAGCTTTGGAGTGATAATACACACTCTCCATTCTATTTAAAGTTTCTGTGCTTTTCCTTTAAAAATTTGGGAACCTCGAAATAGATCATCCAATATACACCCTGTCAAGAAAGTATTCGGAAATCTTCGTTTCCTCCTCTCATCTCCCGTTTATATGAAAGACAAGTACATTTTTTTCCTAGGTTGCTACAACTGTCCTTAATTATGATGTGCGATTAGCGCGATCTGCCAACCAGTGTGTTTGCAGCACCTGTTTATGTGAGTCAACCTCAGTAGTGTTTGCGTATGTTAGAAAAAATTTTAACGTATTTGTGTTAAATTTTAATGTAACTAACACGACTTTCTCTTATATAATATATGTATATAAAGTGAATATGACTAGAAGATCGGGTAGATGGTATTTATTTCGACCTCCATATTTTGGATTGTTATGCAGCAGTTGAATCTCAAGTTTGTATATTGTAATAGAACACCAATTTGTGTAGGTAATGACTAACTTCCTTTGAAGCTGATCTCGCTAGAAACGTCGATTTTTTTCTCACATAGAAGGGGAGCACCTATTAACTTACAAAGAGCTCTATAGAGAGAAGCCTGAATAATCCTCAAATCTTATTTAGCTTAGCTGTCACCGGTTTGAATCTGATACGACCAAATTGTGTTATTGTGTTGAGTCTTGCTTTATAACGCTAGCTTCTCAGCCTCAAACGGTGTTACACGACGTCAGCGAAGCAAAGTCATCTGCTTTAATTGTAAAATATGAATTGATCACTCTCAGATCCGCAGGGAGGAGAATGTACAGGGACATAGGGGTACAAGCGCAAGAACGCTGCTCTGAAAATTTAATTAAAAATACTTATAGATTTTAGTTTTAAAACTTACTGGTATTGCACGGGACATTATTCCAACTCAAAAATTTAGTAATCGGAAATCAGATATAAATGATTTTATTTCATTAAAATTAATTGATTTATTTCTGATTGATTCTTTATTATATAATATATAAAAATTATATTCTAAATCTGATTATTTTAAAGACATGTTTCTAGGCAACTAGAACCTATGAAACCTCTTGGAGGCAGTTAATTAATCCATAAAGTAGAAAGCTCTATTTCTTATCACAAATACAAATCAATGTTCCGCTTTGAATACTTTCAGATCCAAGTGGGTATGATTTACTATACATCGTGGAAGGATTTATGGTTGACATCAATGACCTTGCGATTGAGCTTTCTGCAAATATGCTGCTAAAATCAGCAGACTCACCGAACATCTTTACCATACCCAACTTCAAATTTGAATAAAGTTTGTTACTCAAATATGTACGTTTAATATCAAGTGCTTACAACTAAACTTCTGCAGCACGTTAAAATTAGCCGATTTTCCATATTTCACACACTCAACACCACGCAACATTGATATCGTTGCCGTTTGACCGTCGCTTATCCGGAACTAATGGTTCGAAGTTTAGCAGTCATTGATGGGATTCAGTCACTTGGATTTAAGAGACAAAACTTCTTTTGCTGCAATGCTGGTTTATCTCTTGCGGCTGGCAAAGTTAGACGGCTGCAAAATTGTTATGGTGTTCCGCCTTCACTGAACTGAACGCTGATGAAAAGACGAAACCATACAAATGTGACGACCATGTTGATTAAGCTTGCAGAGATGAGTGTGTATACGACTATCAAATGGGCTGAAAATATAATACATAATATTGTAATATATTTATATAAAATATTAACAAAATGTGTTAAAAACTTTCAGGTCCAGCCTCTACTAAGCATTTTCTAGCCTAACTTTTAAAAGCCCATTATTATATCGGCGCATTTTTAAGTAGTGCGTATTCTTCATTAAAAAATGATGTTGCAACCGAATTGCAAAAAATTAACATTTTTTTAGGTGGGCGAAAAAGGCTAGACACCCCGACTTGTTTTCATATCAGATTCTGAGACGAGCTTACTCCGACTTCAAAATAAATTTGGGTTATTTGTATAATCAAAAACGATTTAACAACCAAAATGAAATCGACACCGTAAAAGTATCTAAAGCTCTACGTAAAAATTAATTCCATTTTCCGCTGACTGTATATCAATTTTAATTTCATATACACATTCTTATATTTTCTTAAAACTGCAGATTCAAACCAATTTGACAACTCTTAGTCAACCTTGTATATATTCAAATTGCACCCACATACATCTACGCCTACTTACTTGGTGACTAGCAGCATATGCCTTGTTGTGCTTTAGTTTTTTTGATTTAATATATTTATTTGCCTGCGCTTCTTCAATAACTTTCAACTGGGAAGCAAGATGGATGGGTTTTCTGTTAGGAGCTTTCCATCAACTCCAGTTTCAAACTTCCTGACTATTGCATTGTTTTCCATGCCGAGGTTACAACAATTAAGGTAGGAGTAGATTTTCCGGAGTGCAACTTTCTTCAGAGAAGAGACCATCCTCTCAAATAGCAAAGCGGCAGTACCAACCAGGCGATACTACTGGACGTTCGTTGTTGGCAAGTGTGCTTAACTTCGTTATCAGTAGCATCGAGTCTCTTTGTGTTCTAGTATGGATGTCTGGACACGGCGGAATCGCAGGCAATTTTAAGCTGATAAGCTAGTAAGGAAAGGCAACCAAGAACCGCTATGAATAGAATGGGAGCGAGTTGGTGCTTCCGTATCCTCCTTTGCTTTATACGAGATAGCTGGGCCTTACCGAAGCTTTGCCAACAATGTACAAGATCGGTACATGTGCTGTTGCAAATTTCTTTTGGCTCTAGATCGATCACAAGGGATCTGGTGGTTACGCTAGCCTCTCCATTTTTTTTTAACAGGTCATTGTCCTTTTGGCATCCATGCTGTTTGGTTGGAAATCATACCAGACGCCATCTATAGACGCCATGAAAGAAGACGAGGTAGAACTAAGAATTTTTGATACCTAAGCCCCCTTCCCGTAGACCCGGTCACAGATATTTTTTTTAACTTAAATTTTTAGTTCGCATTAATATTTGATTTATTAAAAATGAAAATAAAAATTTCAGCAATGAGTAGTTAATGTTTCCTTATCTCCGTGTTGCTTTTCTTCTTCGTTTACCTTCCGTGTTAGCCAGCAAAACATTTGCTATTACGTTAACATCTGGAGAATATGGTGGCAAGGTCATTACATTAACGTTTTGACTCGAAGTAAATGTCTTTACTACACGAGCGTTGTGAATAGGAATTATCTTGTTGAAAAATCTAAATAATTAGTCCAAAGAGATCACTTAGTTTTGGAATACAGACTACAACAATATTTTGAAGTTATTGCCTTTCATGTTCTGATCGATAAAAATCAAGTCAATTGTTCCATAAAACGTAAGGTCACTCCACACCATGACTCCACCTTCCCGTCTGTGGTGGCGACTTAAGTATAACTCATCTTTCTGCAATCGTGATAATAGTATTGAAAGCCATCAGGGTCATCTAAATTAAAAAGCTTTTCATCAGTAAAAGCAATTGAACGCCAAGCATTAAGTCGAGTGTCAGATTGAACAGTCCACGTCATGCATTCTTTCGCAAATCGAAACCGTTTTTCTTTGTGTAAGAAGCTCATTCAAAAGTGGTTCTTTCTAGATTTCTAGACGCTTGAAATCTTTTGCATATCTGATTGTGACACAAAAGTACAACATTTGAAAGGGTTGCTTTTACTCCGGCTAATTTCTTAATCTTAGCTGCAGACTTAGCCGAATTTTAAGCAATTTTAACAATTTTGCGTACAGATTGTTCAAATAGCTCTTTTTTTTACTTTAAATGTACCTCGAAAACAATTTATTTCTGCAGTTTCTCTCAAAAAAAAAATAAAAAAAATAAAATAAATAAAAAATAAAAATAAATAAAAAACTGCACCTGTTTATGTAAGACACAGATATGTAAAGAGCGTCTATTTCAATGACCAACCGAAAACGCACGTGATTGCCATAGATATTTCCGAAATCTTCGAACGTTTAGTTTAGCAAATATTTTTCGGATAAAATTTGAACTTTGATAAGAAAAACATTTTGGACAATAAGAACAAACATGATTACAAATATAACAATTTATTAAGAAAAAATCATGGCACGTCTGTATTTTGCTTGAAATTGCTCTCATCTCCACCGCATTCTCAACATCTTTTCCTCAGAGACTATTTCCTGTTCTCAGATCTCAGAATAATGCTCACTGGAAAGAAATTTTCGTTGAAAGCAGAGGTGATCCCCGAAACTGAGACTTATGTTGAACAACAAATCCTACTACAAAATTGGTATTGAAGAGTTTCAGTATCGCTATATTCAGTGTATAGCTCCGGAAGGGAACTATGTTGGATAAAAAGCCAGGGACTTTTCAATTGATCTATTATATACACATTGATATGTACATAAGTAAATATGTTTTCGTTTGAAATCAAGTGTATGCGAGTGGCGAGTAGGCGGTTGTTGTGGCTTCCCTTTGTTTGCTGCCGAAATTTCGTTGGTCCACAGTGTACGCACGTGTCAGTAAAGTAGACAAGCAAGTGGACAAACGACGGATGGACCGCCGTACGAAGATGTACAGGCGGAAAGACATGTGCCCGGAGCGTTGGTAATAATGCAAGAGCAGAGTGCAGATTAAAGTGCTTTGGTCACTTTAGTGCATAGCAAAAATATAAAAAACAACAATGACAGCAATACCAACAAACAATACGAATTTTATAACAAGAGCAATCATGTGTGATGCCGCCAAGCGCCATGTGAGCATGCCATAATGCCATAATTTTTTTTTTTTTTTTTTTTTTATAACACACTGATTCATTTATTGCTGTGTTAATATTTAATTAAAAATTATGTAATAATTTAAAGCTATTGTGCGCGGTTAACTCCATTGTGTATGAAATTGCAGTGAATTATTGTGTTTATTCATAATAAAAGAATAAATAAAAATATCAGTGGCTGAAATATACTACACAGATAGGGACGAAAGGAACCAGCGGAAACTTCAACGTCTACTGACGAGTATGTTCTATCATGCAGAGCTAGATATTTGGTGACCCTCTAAATTCCGTATATTCAAGGCAGATGTTTTTGCGGTCAGGAAAGCTGCTGGGTTAGCTTAAAATGCTAGAAACGACGCAAATAACATCAATATACATTGTGATAAGAAGTACCCGGAAGTTGTAATTTGAATTCCACGTTTGAATAGAAATTCTGTTTTGTTAAGTTTATAGGACTGTCCTTAAATACTATGTCAGTTATGAGCGCGATCAACCAATTTATTAGCAGCAAAAGTATTTTTATTGCGAAAAAAAGTAAAATTTTGGGAGTAGAAACGTCATAATACGATATGAGCCCAGTCTAGAATACAAAAACATTCAAATTTTGACAGAATATTTCTATTAATAAGGTTTGACTTCCCTAAATTGGATAAAAATCCATGACAAAACGAATAGGAAAATGTCCTAGATAATTTTGAGGAATGCTGATAAGTTGGCAGTTTTTGGAAGAGCACTTAGCGTTATAAACACCCAGATAGCTTATGGACATGCCAAATATATGCCCAGCATACGACGAGTTCCCGCGTGACTCTAACAAATTATTTGCATGCCAGGCTTCTAACGGCTGTTTGTTTGTTTATAGACGGACGGTAGAACGAATGTGAAACTATTGATTGATGTGATAATATTGCGTTACTTTATGACCTAGGTTATCATAAAATTTGTGAAACATTGTAAAAATCAAAAAAGGGTAAAGGGAAAATTAAATATAAAAGAAAACATAAAAAAAAAAAATATCTCTATATAAAATACTATATGCGCACCATGGCGTATAAGTAACATTTTGAAACCTACTCATCTTCATGTAGATGTACGAGTATTAGCAAATATTTCAGAGTAATGTTAATATTATAACCAAAAGCAGCCAATTAAGCTGATTATATATAAAAATAGTGACTTGAGCTTATTACAAGAACAGCTGATGTTTGCAATTTGAATATTTTTGTATCGTTGCATATTTTCTTTAAAATGTTAAAATATAGAAGCAAAAACAATACCGGTTTGTGGCAAGCAATTTCCTGCGACAAATCACTGCTAACAAGAAATTAAAAGCAATACTCAGCAACGGAATTGCGGTGGCGCTACCCGTGGATCACCGTATACCTTATTTAACTGCTGAGTAATTGCATATCTGAAGGCATATATACAGTGAAAGTTTGAAAAGACAGCGTTTAAAAAACATAACTAAAGCGGATCATTAATTAAGGAACATAGAATAATACTGAGAATAAACCAAAATCCGATCACGAATAAGAATAATTTACCACACTCTATGCCAACAACAGATAAGTCGATAGAGATAATGCTGAAGCCTGACAAATGCTTAAGGAGACTGCCATTTAAAGGTAAACGGTAAGAGGAAGGCACGAGAGCCTTTTTAGTAGAGTTATACATATACAAAATCTAACAGCGAGTTATGAAAAGGGATTGTTCAAACATTTTTGTACAAAGCTTGAACTTATACCTATGATTAAAGTATACAACAAAACTCCGCTTTTGAAAAAAAGTAAAAAAATGTTAAATTCGCTTGCACCGAAGCTATAAGTTTGTATGGCAGCTATACGCTATAGTCTTTGATTTGAAACACTTTATTTGGAAAATATACTTATGCTTTGGAAATATGACAGCTGTATACTAGTGTATATTGATTTCAAAGGCTCAGATAAACTAACAGCTCCTTGGGAAAAAAGGAGACGTTAGCATATTTTGAGATCAATATCTCAAAACCTGAGGGACTATTTAGATAGGCGGATATGGTTAAATAAACATAGTTTGTCACGCAGATTATATGTACACATATATATTTAATATAGGAGTGATATGATTTATTAACAAAACACTAATTATTAAGGAACTTTAATTGTTTTTTATTTAATCTGAAGTATAATCGATAAAATTAATATCGATATATTCATTTAAATGGCCTCCACGACTTTTCGATGAATCCAATTCTCGAGTACTCTTTGCACTAAATCACTGTCACGAATAGCACATTCAAAGACTTGAAAAAAGTCTGGTTTATTATTATTATTCTTATTATTATTCTTCTCGTTCACTGCCAGACCCATTTGTGTTGCTTCCTTGTCCAGTCTGGAGAAAGCAGAATTAACGGCGCGGGTGTTGGGGCCGATGATATCAATATCATCGGCATACGCTAGCAGCTGTACACTCTTATAGAAAATGGTACCTTCTCTATTTAGTTCTGCAGCTCGAGTAATTTTCTCCAGAAGCAGGTTGAAAAAGTCGCACGATAAGGAATCGCCTTGTCTGAAACCTCGTTTGGTATCGAACGGCTCGGAGAGGTCCTTTCCGGTTCTGACGGAGCTTTTGGTGCTGCTCAACGTCAGTTTACACAGCCGTATAAGTTTTGCAAGGATACCAAATTCAGACATCGCGGCATAAAGGCAGCTCCTTTTCGTGCTGTCGAAAGCAGCTTTGAAATCGACGAAGAGGTGGTGAGTGTCGATTCTCCTTTCACTAGTCTTTTCCAAGATTTGGCGCATGGTGAATATCTGGTCGGTTGTTGATTTTCCAGGTCTGACGCCGCCACGAAGTAGTCTAATAGTGTTATATCACACCCTCTTGGAGGCCATTTAATGTCATAGTTTCTTAAAATAATCAAATCATCCAACTTTTTTCCCAATAATTCGGTTGTTGGCATTCCATGTGGCACATGGCCTAGTCTTGTCGGCACCAGATGTTGTCAAGATCAACTTCTTCTAATTGTGACCATAAAAAGCTACTTACCATCTAACTATACCGCTCTCCATTGACACTAATTGAATCATCAGCATCGAAAAAAGTACGAACCGATGATTTCACCAGACCAAAAACCACACCAAATTGTCCATTTAGGTGAATGATTGTTCACGAATAATTTGTGGATTTTCTTCGCACGGGAAACTACCGTTTTATTTATTTACCGCACCACTCAGATGAAAATTAGCCTCATCGGAGAAGATGATTTTATGAAAAAAATCATTATCATTTTCAACTTTTTTTAAAGCAAAGTCAGCAAATTCACAGCACTCATGGTGGTCCAATGGCTTGAGTTCTTGAGTGGAAACAATTTTATATGGATGCAAGTTTAAATCCTTTCTTTCAGATAGTCCCAATACTTGAAAACGGCTTGGAATCGACAAATTGCGGTCTTCGGCAACATTTGTCTGAACGGCAGCGCTATTTGAATTACTTCGAGCGTTTCTTTGCCTTACTGGCACTTGCACATACAAGTATATCCGAAGATCAAAGTTGTAAGTCGAAAATGCCCTGAAACTGATGTAAACTTATAATGAACTTACGAAAGAATTGAGTGTATATTATGAAACTACAGATACGATTGCTTGACAAGGTCTAAATAAAGAGAGCTACGACTAAACTATTAGTACATTTTTTGAATACAAGGCAACTCTGAAAGGCTTATGAAATGTGATTCATTTTGTCTTTGGTGAAATTTTCGCAAATTAAATTGAAATAAGAATGCTCTACGGAAATATTCACTGCCCACAAAATTTGACTGACTTTAGTGCCGGTTGAGAAGAGTAGATTTGCATTTTAATTCTGATTTATCAAACCGACCCTGTAAATATACATATTTGTACGTTGTTATAGTTGAGATTGCGTGAGCATTTTGCTGATTTCCAGTAAAATACTCGGCGATAAAACAGCACCGCCAAATAACCATATCTACGAGTTACATGCAACGATCTGCACAGAGTAAAACGCTAAACTAATGAATGGCAAGTTGCAAGCGTAGCAATAAATGCAAACAATAAAAACTACAAATTGCAGGTGAAGAAGAAGCAGAAGCAGCGTTGTAAAGCTAAATGCGGTGAAATATGGAACCTCAGAGTGCAGTGTAGTGCAAAAGGTGGAGAGGTGCTAAACTGTGACCAATGCAGGCGGTGCTAAAGTAAAAAGCACAAAGAAACTACGGAGAAACGCACGAATGCAACGACATACTGAACTCCAATGGCAACTGGAAATGCTATGGCAACCTTTATAGCTCTTGCAGCGGCACACATCTATGTATGTCATGGATTTCGGAGCTATAACCGCTACTGGCGCTGTATTCACTGTAGCTGAATTTGTGGGGCAACTATGCAGGCGCATGATAAGAAAAACAACAACTAAAGAGGAAAGGAAAAGAGGGGAAACAAAAGCGCGGGAGTTGAAATGCATACCAGACACCTACGCGTCTAACGGGGGCTACGGGGCAGATTGTGGCGTTGTGATAGCGGTGAATGTTTCACCAAACGGTGTAAATGATGCAGTTTTACCGCCTGGCTGGTGCCTGCTGGTGCTTGGTTAAGCGATGCGAATTGCCCATATGAATAAAGGTGAAAACATCATGTAAATGCTTGTAGCTTTTTACGTCTCCTCAGAAGCAGTGTAGTGAAGACCGAAATTACATTGGTCTTATGTAAGAGACTTAAATTAATCGCTGGAAATCAAACGTTTGCTCCTATTAGGTGTGTTCGAAAAATAACGCGAATTTT
Source organism: Bactrocera latifrons (assembly GCF_001853355.1). Taxonomy (NCBI): domain Eukaryota; kingdom Metazoa; phylum Arthropoda; class Insecta; order Diptera; family Tephritidae; genus Bactrocera; species Bactrocera latifrons. The sequence continues at coordinate 708,177 of NW_017536963.1, read as the reverse complement.
AACAATAAATTTTGGAGAGATGAATTGGCAATTTTTTGTTTTATATTGATATACATGTCTCTGAAGTACTTTAAAATGCTATGTTCATTGCTTACTTAACAGTAAAAGCGGCTAAGGTTAGACGTATTTCTATGAACTTGGTGATTTTGAATTGTTAAAAGAAATGGATCAGAGATATTGTACGTGACTTCTTGGATTAATCCAATACTGTAGCAATGCCTTAGCCTCCACAAACCAGACATGCCTTCATGTTACTTTTTCCTATTCCCAAAAATACAGAGAACTTTTTGCAATATTGACGAATATCGCTGAGAGAGCTACGGGCTATACAAATCGAGTTTAAAAAGTATTTTCGCGAATGGCAAAAACGCAAAAATAAGTACAAAATTAAAGTAAAAATTCAAGTTAATTTTCAACACACCTCGTACGTTAAAGAAAATAAGTTACTTTGTGTGCATATGATGACTCAGTCTGAGAAAGGTAATAAAGTCTAGTTAACAAAATATTGATTTTTTTTCTTATTTTTTCGATATTAAAAACCTCTTGACGCATTGGCGATTGACAGTCAGAAATCTTAACGAAATTGCTGGAGTATCGCAGTAATCAGTGAAACCCATTTATAAACATCATTTGGGCCTAAGATTGGTTTCAAAGTAACTAAAATTCTTTCGAAAACCAGCGTCGCATTAAGGTCTGTAAATAATGCTTTCCGACTACCAGGGTGTCATGGAATGTATTATTACTGGCGGTGAACCTTGTATCTATGCCTATGAATTGAAAACAGGTCGAATATAGTGGCAAAGGTAAGTCGAAACAAGTGAAAGCAGGTCAAAAATTTAGCTTATGTTAATAATTCAACAGTTCTTCAGGTGTGATGTACACCGAACTCTTTAGACCGACCAAACTGTCAACAATAAATACTATTAGAGTGTTAATCGTCTTTTGAACGAAGCTATTAGTAAAAAGAGGCCGAAATTATGGACCGAAAGCTCTTGGTTTTTGCACCACGTTAAAGCACAGTCGCATATTGCAATGATTTTTCGGGAGTTTTTCGCCAAATTTTCAACTAATATCATGACGCAACCGCCATATTTACCTGATTTAGCTTTGTATGACTTTTGGCTAGTCAGCAAACGCAAACGACTGCTCCGGGGGTAACGTTTTACGTCAATTGAAGACATTAATCGAATCGCTATGCGCATTGAAGGCTATTCTGGAATGTGGAATTTCATCGCTTCGGAATTCAATGGGCTCCAAACACCCTGATAATAATAAATTAATTTTAGGTATGCTTTAATATTAAAATTATATAGAGTTTGAACTTGTTGCATTTACATATATGCTGTAAAGTAAATCGCATGTTTTCAAGTTATCGCACTAAATATGTATGTGTATGGGACCTACGGGTAACATTTACCTAAATTTATCTATATACTATTTTTAGACAGATACGTTGTTTGAATTTATTCAAGATATCTAGTATGTTTACCGATATATACGGTATAAAGTCATTCGGATGATCGAAAATCTTTGTTTTAGAATATTCACTCTGAATTTTATTAAGATTCTAGAGCTACTCTATATATGCTCGATAAAACCAAATAGAAGCTCAATACAAGATAAAACAGATTGCCAACCTCGCGACCGTACAATCGATCACAGCACGGATGGGAGACGCATTTGCAGACAAAACGAAAAAAAAGGCCGAAATGCGTGAGTATGAAGAGCTTGATAGCTGGCCGACAGAAGTAATTCTCGAAAACTAGTGACTAATACCCAGAGCAAACTGAAATTATGGAGGGAACACTTCTCAAGTCTGTTGGATGGCAGTAAAAGCATAAGAGATGATGAACCCAATTACTCAATTGATGACGATAGGACGGGCATTCCATTGCCAAACAATTCGAATAACAATTATGTGTCTGATGAACAACAAAGCGGTGGGGCCGATGGAATGCTGGCCGAGCTATTAATAAACGGAAGAACGATAATTGCGCTGTTGTAAACTCGGCTGAAACAGCGTACGCGGTAGCTACACCAATAAAGAAGAAGTCAAGGGGTATTGCGGGTCAAACATACACTATTTACTAAAATGAAAATTAGCTGTACGTAATGGAAAATTGGACACAAATTTGTACTGAGGACACCCCAAATAGTCCACAGACCTCTTGCCATATCATTACTGCATATCGAAATTGAATTTCTTTAAATAATTTAGATATATTTCTATTGGACGACTTCGGTGGTATAATTAGCATAGTGGTATTAATGTTGTAGTAACGTCAAAGCACCAAAAGTGAAATCAGCAATTGAAAGACACGGTCTCTATATTGCCACACGGAGAGAGTTGTAAGATGACACGCTTAGTGAAGAAGCATGATTTACTTAAAGAACGAATGCAGTCGGTTGCAATTAAGTGGTTGCTTGTTGCTACTGGTCCGCCATACTGACTGGAAACTAACAACGATACCATTGAGGCTATCTAGGTCGCCAATTTAGTTTTATTAAACTTCGCTTAATTTTCATCTTTTGTCTTTTGCAGCCTTCTTCTTTTCAAATTACCACTACTATCTCGCTGGTACTGTTCGTTAGTTTTTGCTAAACGTGCTCAGTTTGTTTGTGCTGTGTAGATTAGGCTATGAGTGAGAGTACTTACTTCTACTTGACGATGCGCTAACATATGCCGAAGAGCGTCGTTTGAGTCCACTTGTGCCGTCATTATTGCTCTCGACGGGCAGAAATCGCGATAGTGACAGCAACGTTTTGAAGAGGTCAGTCACGTTTCGATCCTCCTTGGCGGAGCACTCCAGTACTTTCGCTCTGCAAGTGAGGAAATAATGTAACTGATTAAAAATGGGGAATTCAAAGGGGACCGTCATAGTTATATATAAAAGGTAATTGAGTTTTTTTTAGAGTTGAAAGTAGTAGTAAGCAAACGAAATTGCAAAATGTGTTAATTTTATCGAAATAACAGAGTTAATAACGAGAAAACATTTTAACTTCGGTTGCATCGAAACTACAATATTTTTCACAAATATGAAATTTGTATTCCTTACGAGAATTTGATTTTGATCATTCATTTTGTGTAGCAGCTCTCACCTTGTCATCCGATAGGATAATTTCCTACGGAGATTGCACCAAAAAGTCTTGCGGTATTTTCGCTAGTTGGCGCTGAGAGCGCGTAGTTCTAGTTTTATTCGTCGCATCGGGTCATGCTATACCTTTTTGGAAAGCTCATTTCACGCGCTAACACTTGTTTTATTGACTGTCGTTTCTTTTAAGTCGTTCATGAGTTATAGCGTCGCAAACATGTAGCAAAATAAAGAGAAAATACGGCATATTTTATATACAGTATTACTATGATAAAGGCAAAAATTCATCTCAAGCCGCCAATAAAATTTGTGCAGTTTATGGGCCCGATACAGTTTCTATTTCCACCGCACAACGATGGTTTCAACGTTTTCGTTCTGGTGTAGAGGTGGTCGAAAAGGCGTCACGCTCCAGAAGGTCTGTCGTCGAAAATTGTGATAAAATCGCTGAATTGGTCAAAAGAGACCGGCATAGTAACAGAGGTCAAGAGCTGAGCATTCGTCATCAAAACAAAATTTTAGGAGCAATTGAGAATTCAATAAAAAATACCGCAAGACTTTTTTGACAAACTAGTATAATACTGTAATATTAGTCGAAAACTTCATACCCTCCACCAACTCCTATAGTTGCTGCTCTAACGAAGACTACGTTGCATTAAATGCTAATTTAACCACTCCAACAGATTATACTTGGCTTGCAGCACCAGGATCTAACGGCTAGGCATTTACATATCATATGTGCCATGATGGCTCTCAACAATGTTAATTTCACATGCCGTTTCCACCGTAAGGCTGAGCTTAATGTGAGGCCTAGGAATTTTACCTCTTTAGATACCTCCACCACCGTGCCACCGAGGGTCCTCTAGTCCGTAAAGACCTTCGCTTTGTGACAGTTGTGACAGTGTGACAGTGACGACGATGGTTTTTGATGGATTGAGCCTACAGTATTTCACAATCCCTTTCGCCAACAGTATTTGCAAATTTACATCGTGCCATTATGATAATTTCATCGGGGAACCCCTGGCACCGAATTTCATTGTTTGTGTGCAACTCAAGGAGCTCATCTACTACTAAGCAGCTCCTTAGTAGGGTGAATAGAACTCTACCCTGTGAGCAGTCCCTTCTAGTCTCTTATTTTGTTCAAGAGACAATGAACTGAGTTTGGAGCAAGACTTTCAAACCTTAGCAGATTTGTTGCTTAATACGATATTGGCTCACTTTTAGGAAAATTTTTGCGTCTACTTTAGAGGCTTTATTCGGTACTTTTCCTTCAGGAGTGTCCAGTAAGCAGTAAGAATTGATCGTACGATACCTGAACCATACAATATCTCTGCCAGCTAAAGTTTTAACATTGTTGTTAAGAAGCTACCACTACTAAAAATTATCTAAAATTTTAAATAAATTATAAAACATCTCTCACTGATAAAGGCTTCTGTGTTTTGAAGCCTTGAAAAACTCACAAATTTTAAAGGATTCCTTACAAGTAAAGAAATTAAGACAGTTCATACCAAAAATATCTTTTGCACAAAAGGTCGTTAACTTATAGTATTCTTTCTGAAAATTCTTTTTATTTTCAATTGTCTTGCATTGTCTAGCTAAAAATGCTGTCTACCATAGCACGGATACATATGCTGTTCCGTGCCGTCATTTCGGCCTTCAAAGCTACACAACTGTCAATCGAAAACTTACGAATATTATTTGACGCTCCCAAAAGAAAGGAAACGAAAATGAACAAATATGAGGCGAAGCACCACTGCTTATGGAATCGCTCATACATTCACTGACAACTATAGCGGTTGCTGTTAATCCCGCTGTCCTTGCGTCAGTGCACCATTGCAATCCAAACATACAGACATATATAAGTTTATATAGATAGAGGAGGGCTAGTACAAATGGTGTTTATCTCTTTCCAACTGTGGCATATGTTAGTTTAAAGGATTTAAAATTTATTGTTTTCCTTTTGTTGTTGTTTTTTTTTTGTAGCACTTCCGCTTTGCGGAGGGTAATGCCCTGGTTTTATGCCACAAGCTATTTTTGAAATTTTTTCTCGCTGATATTCGCATGAGAATCTAGCTTAGCAATTGTAAATCTCGAATAGCATGCACTTAAATAATATTTTTTAATAATAATAATAAAGTACCGTAATCTCGAGTAACTACAAACTGAGGTCATGAACGTGATATTTCTAATGCAGGGCTTCCACCTGCATGCAGCTCAACCTTTACCTATTTTTGAGCCATTTATAGTTAGATTGCAAGCTTACTTCACCCATTGTTGGGTGCCACTTGTCGTAATACCTTGTAGTATTCACATGCATTTACATTTACACCATATATTTAATAGTGTCTCCTAGTGTTTCCTTCTGTCTGTTACAAGCTTTGGTGGCAAACTGTTCAGAGTATAATTAATTTAAATATAAATTCAAGTGCATTATTTCCAGCCCTGATTCCTTTGTACAGTTATAATCAACTGTTAGAGTAAAAAATGTTGAAAGAATAAGGAGCAATTTTTTCAGAAGAAAAATGTTTAGAAGTTCACTAGCTTGAAGCTGCAAAATTAATCACACTGGAAAAAAATTCACAACACAGAATTTTTTTTAACAGTATTTATTGCTCCTTTCCACCAGCAGTATTGGGTTAGAAGTTCACACCAGTTATAGTGTTTTAGAAGCTTGCAAAATTGTCAGTCCAATTAAAATTTTGACGTGTGTGTTGAATACTCTGACCTTTGTTTGCAGTTTTTTTACACATGGTATTTGTAGTGATTACTTTTTCGTGCACAACTCTTGTTTCACGTTTGCGTCGTTGTTTTTGTTGTATTTTTGTTGCACGTTTTCGTTTTTTTATGGAACCTGTGGCTTTGTGTTTCACATGTCAGCAACAATGTGTCAGCTGGGATGCTACAATTACCCGGGTTGCAACACCGAAAAGCATGCTTCGACCGGCAAATTATATGCGTGAAATAAAGCCATACAGGGTCTTTKCTGTKGTTGTAGTTTTTGTATGCTGCGAAAGCGATATTTTAAATCTAAAGTCACTCGTTTTTTTTTTGTTTAATAGAAAAATTCAATAATGGTTTTTGCCTCAACGAAATGGTTTATTTTGTTGTTTTAATTGTTCTCTATACATATATATACATATATGCTAGCAAATGAGTTGGATGAAAAATCATTTAGCAATGGTTCACTATATTTAGCAATATATTTATTTTTGATAATTCTAGTATAAGAAGTGCCGTCAAATTCTTCTTCTCTATTGGCCTAGGCTCCGCTTACACCATTATAGCCGAGTTCACAACAGCGCGCCGAGGTTGTCTTCTACTTTTCATAGCGGGTGTTTTGTTATGTGGCGGGTTCTAACCCCGCTCATAACCCTGGGGAGGGATGTTTTGCCTTCTTACTTTAGCTCGTCTTCAAAAACCCAGAGGATACTTGGTCTAAGAGCGGAAATCGTGAGCTGTTTGAGCCATATATAAGGCAATCGGTTTTGACCACTTCCACTCCCACTGAATGGCGCTCAGAGAAAATTTCTCACTTGTGTGAACTTCTACACTTGACTCCATCTTCCATTCCTCTTTGGCCCGTTTGGAACAGATATATTTTGCCAATCACCTAAGCTCGTTCATCAATTAATTTTGACTAACATTACATTTTATGACACAGTTATCATGGCCTTCACTTACAAGCACTTTTGCAGGCGTGTTTCGCTTTGAACTTGAACACTTCTAGTCACATAAATAGTTCACCCTTCCTGGTAATCTGTGTCGGTATCTCTACATTTGCGTGCGTTTATTCATGGTTAAAATGGTCGCAGCTTATTGCAGACCACAGGTAAAAAAAAAGAACGAAATTGGAGTGCAAAAAATAAAAATTGCAAGCACAACAATAACGGTAAATTGCAATAAGCTGGCAGCTCCCGCCGGGTCTTGAGGCCAGCATGTTATGCATATGATGCATATATAGTATATGAGTGGCTTGTACACATACCATATAGTACATATGTATGCATGTATGTAAGTGCTATTAATAAACGGTAAACCGCCAGCCTCTGACCGCATAGTTGTATGCGGCTTGATTGCATTTACCACATATTCAACATAACACGAATATACGTGCATGTTCTTTTTTGTGTTTCAATATAACGGGTGCACTGATTTGGATGTTAACAGATTTTTGTTTTTGGAAATTTTACAAAGGACCTCTCCCGATATAAGCAGCCTTTTGTAAAGTGGGAGAGGTAAAACTACTTTTCTGCATCTTCGTCTAGTTTTTGCTGTCCACAATCTTATCATTATTTTTAGCTAGACTTTCGAAGTCCTATTCGCTGATTAGTGGTTTGCTTATACTAGGTTACTGTGGACATTATAGAACATATTGCGATCCAGCAGCAACTTTTCACTTCACGTTAGAACTGCCAACTTTTGTTCTCTATTTTCTCAACAATTACTTTTATACCCAGCAAATCATATTTGCAGGTGTAATTATTTAAATAAATGAATCTATACGAGCCTGCGCTAATGTGAATGAAATCCTTTTCGTCTATGCACCAACTGAAACAGATCATTCGATTATCATTCACCCTCTGCATTCACGCGAGACTAATTATGAGCCGCGAACCGAAGCAACGTATTTTACAGACTGTTCTAAGAGACAGCAGGATTTTCTTTCGCCACGAATGTACTTCGGAGCATGCGCGCACCGACTGAATTCGATTGAGGGCGTTCCTGGCTAACGAACGAGCGGCTGGTAAGTTGTCTCCGAGCATCTGGAAAGTCAGAGCCAACATTTCTCCCGACGTGTTTCTGTAAGTGGTGCAAGCCAAAAATGCAGCGTTCGATTAGATTAAATTCTGGCACAGAGATGTTTGATATGATCAAGCAGGCTTATCCAGATGTTGCTTTAACAAGAATTGTTGAGTTTCGATTGCAACACTCGAACTTTTTTGTTTCCTTGTCTGAAAAGGCAAGCATTTTGAGACGACAAAGGCGATCCAAGCAACATTCACCTTGGCTATCAAGGCTATTGCTGAGAATGCTTTCCGTGACATCTTCAATGCTTGGAAATTGTGCTGGCATCGTTGCAACGAGGCAGAAGGAGCCTATTTTTTAAGTTTTAAGGAATTGTAACGATTATTGCTTAACAGACAAAACCCTGTACATACCTCAGAAAAAAATTTTTTTCTTGATTATTTTATATATGTATATCTTAGCCTCTTTGCCAACCTCAGCCCGAATATGTATATTAAGTTCAGTTTACAATACTCGCTTGTCCACAGTCAGCTGTTTCACATCATCAGTTTAAGGTTTTTGAGACATGTAATCCTTAAAAGGAAGTAAAACACATATCGCTTGATATTATAGCCAAGAATTTAGTTCTATTATAAAGACAAGAGTTTTCCATTAAATTTCAAAAATGGCCTCATGTAAGTGATCGCCGTGGCTAACTCGAATGAATTTCACAAAGAGGCCCTATTTTCAACAACCTTTTGCAGAAATTATAACCACACGTATATATATACATAACCCAAACAAACTAAATTCATATGATTTTTAGTTAGCCCTAACATTCAAAAAACGTGTGTATAAATTTGACAGTTATCGAATCCTTAGTTTGTGAATTATATCGTTCTGAGTGAAGGAACTTTTTTTATTGTGAATAAAATTTATAAAAAGGAACTTTGCATGTTAATAAGATATTGTTTTTTGAAGCCAACAAATACAGATGAAGCAAAAACTTGGCTTGATGGCGAGTTTTCGAACACTGCTTGCAGCAATTGAGGCGTATTCAAGGGATGATACATAGCCCTAAAAAAATTGTCCAGCGGCTTTAAATCGCACAAAATTGGAGGACAGAGATAACGAGCTCGAGTAAAGCTTCCTTCAAGAAATTGATTGTTTTGTGGTAGACATTTAGCGCCGTCTTGATAGAACCAAACCTCATCCGCATCTACATGCTTCAACTCAGACACGAAGTAGTCATTAATCATGGCTCTGTAGTGCTCTCATTATGACAGGCTACATGTTTGAAAAAAAGACGTACCCATGATTCTCTCTGACCCTAGAAAATATCCAACTGTGACTTACATGCGGCAAATTTACAATATACTTTCAGCACAAATTGCCGCTTACAAACGATAGCTTTGCGTGCAGCAAGCAAACAATGTGCCCCGCATATTTTTAAATACTTATATATGTATTTGAACGTGTGTGTGAGTGAGTAAGTATTTGTGAGGTGACTTGATAGCGGCGGCGAGGGCGCGATGCGCACAGTTTTCAGCTCTATAATGGCCGTTATCATGTTACGTAAATAAACAAAAGTAAAAAAGTCCGCATGCAGACAATGGTGTAACGGCATAAAGCGCAGTCAGTGGCAAATACGGGTGCACACAGACACACACACTTTTTTAGTTCTTTTAGTCCTCAGCAGCAGTGTTGCCACCAATTGGTTTGTATTGTTGCACGTGTGGCACGCTACGCTATTTTCTTCAACATTAAATCCGCATTGTTGTGGTTGCATTTTGGTCTTCGTTGTATTTTCATCGACGAGTGGGCTCGCTGTGTCACCACATAACAGTACTACCATATGTTGTATGGTGTATGTTATTCTATATAAATGTGTCAAAGGAATTAGAAGCTTTAAAATAAAAGCATACCATAATAATTTTATTTGTAAAATTGCTTAATTGAAACTGTAGATATTAAAGCCAATACTCTTGAGTTCGCTTTCTGTGCATTCAAGAAGAGTGAACCGCGTTACTACATGATTAGGTTGGTTTGAACAAGCTTGTTGGAACAAGTATTTTAGTCTCAGAAACTACGAAATGGCAATGGGTAGGAGCTCCGTTGGTTACTTGTGGTGCCCTATTGCACTATAGGGCCTCAGACCAGTTCAGCAAACGTCAACCACCACCATACATATGCATTAGCTCCATTTAAGCAGAAAGTACATCATTTTATATACCTATTTTTGAGATATTTTTAAATGCTAGTTTTGGAATATCTAAATTTATTGAAGCATACTCTTCTATGGTGGCAAATAAAAATATAGACTACACATATTTACATATGTATGTAATTATGCTTTATATGATTGTATTGTGATTTTTAAGTACCCACTTAAAAAATAATTTTCTAAATTTGTATTCCCTACGAAATCTGTTTTTTTTTCTTTTAATTTCAGAGGATATAGTTCGAAGATATAATGATCACCGCAAAACGTCTCTTTTGAAAGCAGCTTTTTGTGATACTAAGTCTTAAAATGCAACAGTACAGTAAGGACTAATCGATTTCAAAGTTTTTTTCCGAAAAAAATTTGAAAAAGTGGTTTTTTGCGTCTTTTGAACTGTATATAAACCCTAAAAGTAGATGAAAGCAGGATAGTGGAGCCATGTGTAGAAATCCACGCAAAGGAGGAAAGTTCTCAGAGCGCCATTCACTTGGTCGTGACCAGAAACAATTCTTTTACATATGGTTCCAGCAGCTCACGACTTCCGGTCTTAGCCCAACTATCCTCTCTAAAATGGAAAGGATATAGCATCTTCGGATGAGAGACCCCCCTTTTGATGACGACCACTGCAAACTACAATAACGACATCATTGCCCTTAACAACAGCATGCAGAGGAATGGACCAATACAACATCTGATGGTCGACGTAGCGAGTTTTCGAGAGAAAGGTTCTGCGAAAATGTATGGTCCTTTGCGCGTTGACCACGGCGAATATGGCATTCGATGGAACGATGAGCTGTATGAGATATGCGAAGATATTGACATAGTTCAACGAATTGAGCGACATGTTTCTCAACTCAGAAAATGGTTTCTTATTAAAGTAGTGTTAAAAAGCACGAACTATGAAAAGCAATTTATAATTGAATGTCATCTATTTCTCTTTGTTCTTTGGTTTTAAATGTTCTCATCCTTTCTTACCTCAAAATTCAGCTTTGTTATTAAAATATAAATCCAGCGCGACACAGAAGGTTGGATAAAATAAGGTTGCCTGTTGATCCTGTAAATTTCCATTTGGTGTGCATTTCGCCTATTACAAGCCAACTGTGGCGCTGCAAATACTGCAACACCAACAACTTGTACTAATGTCTTTTGCGGTTGTTTGCTTAGCCGATTTCATCAACCGCGTAGTTACCGCTTATACTTTTTGCACGTATGTACGTATGTATGTGTGTACGTATGTATGTGTGTACGAATGTATGTGTATACGTATGCGTGTGCAACTTGCCCTCATAGTTTCATTTCTTGGCCGCCACTTTGTTTGCATTTTAATATTATTTGCCATCGCCATCGGATGGTTGTTGCCACACTTAAACGGTCACAGTTAGAGCTGAGGGGAATGGAGAGGAGGGTGTGCCGCTTAGTGGTAACCGCGACTTGTTATAGTAATTACTGCATTTCTTCGTTTGCCGCTGTGCTTGCAATGCCTTGCGCTGATTACGCCGTTTCCACAATCGTAGCTGCAACTGTTGCTGGCGGCGACACAATTACCCACCAACCGAGAAATGTGTGAGCGCGGAAATCCGAGTAACTGCGGTTCATGTCAACAGATTTCAGTACACACCCTTTCGTTTTACCTTCACAAACATACACACATACACACACCTCGATTGACAGTTCTTTTCCCCGCTTTGATTAGGTTGGTCACATTTACATAAAATCGACATGGAAAATAATTATTCTATAAATTGTTTAATTAGCGCCTTCTTGCATATATTTAATAAAAGAAAATAGTATATTAGTTCATCCAAAAAAGGAATTTTATTTAATTTTTAGAGCTCACGTATGATTTTAGTTTATATTTTCTCCCAACTAGATTTGACATCTCACAATTTTGAATAGATACGCCATTCCACTTCAAACTACTCTATCACGTAGTTCCTATATCCAGTGGGGATGAATTTTGAGGCTATAAATCACTTGCGTTTTATAAGCATAAGCCTTTGACCTCAGAAACTCCAGCAAAGAAATTCCAGTGAAGTTAGGCAGCCCTCAGGTTTTGATTGGTTTATATCAAGTCACCCGTTAGTTTGTTAACATCACTGTAAACTTCAAAGCATAATGCAACATTGACTGCAAGCCCACTGATTAAACGTTCAGGCACATTGAGAAGCCGGTTTATCTATTTCAAACATTAAAACCATTTCAAGCACATAACGTTTTGCATGTTTATTGATTTTAAAACTTTTATGTAAAAATGTGAGTATTGGTTGTGTAGCAATTTAAATTCAATCTGATTCTTTCTTTATCACGGGTAATCCAAGTACAAGTATTTTTTCAATAGTCTTTTCTTGACAGATCACGCGTGAGTCGTGTCAAGCTGTCTTGTTATTTTTTTTTTAGTGTTGCTTGATATTTCAGCAATGAAAGACTTACACTTGAACTACGTTTACAAATCGTTCAGCTTTAGTATAAAAATTGATTTTCTGAAAAGAATTTGATTCGCGCACTCCGCTCAATTTATGGCCAACACCATCATCCATCTTGAGACCCAGCTTTCAGTACACGCTCGCCCACAAACGGTGTGTTCTTATAAACGAATTGTACATGTTTATTCAAAACGCACTTTCGTACACATAAATACTAACACACACAATCGAATGTGGTACCGACCGCAGGAGATGGGAGCCACTTCGGGTTTACCACGTAAATCAAATCGAGACGACGCCATGAAGCAAGTAAAAACAAAGACAGATGTATTAAAAAATATTTTGTGTTTACAGAAACGATGATGGGCTCAATTATTTAAAGCACGCACGCCCACACGAAGGCAGAAACACAGACTTATGCTCATAAATAAAATTGGATTTGACTGCACTCACGTTAACCGCGGCAATTCACAGCAGACCCAGTCCGTGACTTCTTCCAGTCGCACCTCTCGGTGTATATTGGCCAAATAAGATTTATTGCCGGCGATAACAATGAGTATGAGTTTGACAGCAGCAAATTATGACATGAAAAGGAAGAGAAAAGAAAAAAATTAAGTACCTTTATACGTTTTTCTTGATGTATGTAGGCCCCGCCTTTTGTTAAGTTTGGTGTATATATATTCCAAAATACTCAAGCCATTTCACTCAAATTAAATAACAGGACCAGTTATGTTAACCTCTCTAACGGCAGTGTGAATTCGGATGATAACCCCATCTACTCCCTATAAAAGGGTTTTGTTAAAAACTACAAGTCCTAATTTTCTCTTTTTATATTGCTAAAATGATCGAAATCGGACTACAATCTCGCCTCCGTCACATTTAATACCATTTCAAAATTTACCTGATTCTTTCACTTTTCAATTTACATATTATTAGTATAACCAGACAAAACTTTGCACGAGCAGTGTCTCTGAAGGGTGTCAGCTGATGACCAAAAACTGTCTAAGTCCAATCCAAATTATTCAAGCTCCTAGCTACCAAACACATGGACCACAGTAACTATAGTTGACTTTTGAGTGAGATATGTAATTAAAACTCAGTGATAATCCTTTCCCGATAACAGTATGTGTGTATGTCAAAAATGGCTTGAATCTGATCAATACTTTTTTTAGCCCTCATATACCTAATATAAGCATGGTAAAAAACGAGCAGAAACAAAAACAACTACGATAAAGCCGGTGGAAAATCAAAGTGATACTCATACCCTTTTCTAAAATATTTAATTAAATTATGCATATTTGAATTGTGACATTGTACAAAATATTAACGAAAAAAATTTAAATTTCTCAATAAATGAATAAATATATGAGTCCATAATATGTCTCAAAATGAAAACAGATGCCGAATTAATTGACAAAAAACTGTTGCGAAAAACAAAAAATACAAAGGGTGTGTCCGAGTACTAGTAATTCAAAAGAATTCAGTTATGAATTAGCACTAAGTTTCTTAGAAACTACCTGAAGTTATAAACCACTAATATTCTAAGAATTTAATTATATACGAAATGTGTGATTATTTGTGTAAAAAGTCCATGTCAAAGTTGGACGGGCGGCGCATAGCGAGAAATTGCATATTACCGGAAGTGTCTAAAATGTCAACCTGCTAATAAAAGAAGATAATAAATTTGAATTAAATTGCACATGTTAACAAGAAGTTTGATAAAAATATTTCTATTAAAAAAGATAATATAACATTTAACTTTTACTTATTTAGTGTCTCAGTTTGAATTAATATAATTAGTATTGCGAAATTTCAAGAGAGATTCTTTTAAGAATATTTTAGCCCGCTTGTTCTCTCAGAAGTCCTTTTCATAGAAGCATTGTTAAAAAAAAAAAAAAAAAAATAGTGAATATCGATGTCAAAACCGATCCAGAGCTGTTGTTATTGGAAGTATGATTGGAATTCGTTATATGACAGCAAAAACTAAGACGCTAAAAAACACCTAATATGCAAATATGTAATGTGTACATGGCGTATGAGTAACCTCTGATGAACCTGAAAATGGCATTACTTAGAAACAGTTTCTGGATTATTTCCATTGGCATATGTCCGAATTGGTATAAAAAGCAGTATCTATATTGCAGGATATCTGAAATTATCGAATGTCTCAGATTAAATTCTTATAGGAGTATACTAAAAATTTTTTATTAATTTTACAGATTTCATATCAAACAGTGGCATGAATGAAGCACGAAATAAGATAGAACTTGAGTGAAAAAATTTTCACATTAGTTAAAAATGGTTTATATCTGAGCGCAGAACCTGAAAATGTTGGACACATGTAATTTTATGTATGCAATTTGAAGTAGTGAATCGTAATCAATAAGAGACTCAATTTCGAATTTTTTGATTATACCTTATTTTGCATTTGAGGTATGTAATACTGCATAATTTTACGAGGAATAAATTTTACAACATTTTAACCGCTTAGACTACTTAAAAAATGAACAATTCGTGTCTTTCGCTCTATGTCATGAGTAAATGATTAGGTATGGAGCAGATTTATTGGTCCCAATATTGGCTCTAAGTTTCTTTTCAGATGGCAACTGTACGGAAACTTGCTAGAATTTATAAAAACAAGGAAAAAACGTCAACTTTGATAGCACCGAAGCTAATAAAACACACACAAATAAATAAAATAAAAATGTTTAGATTGAATTTGATCATTCAGTATTTATGGCAGCTATATGTTATAGTAATCCATGCTATGCAATTTCTTCGGAGATTACATAATTGCCTTAAAATTAATCCATACTGAGTTTCTTGATGATATCTTGTCAAGTAAAAGAGTTTTCCATACAAGGACACGGTTTTGATCCTTCAGTTTGTATGACATACATATATGTATATGCTGTAATAGTGCGATATCAATGGTTTCAGCGAATTAGCAGTTTTCTGGGGAGAAAAGACGTGCGCAAAATTTCAGATCGATATTTCAAGAACTTAAATTAACTTAATAACACGGCGTATGAGTAACTTTTTCAACACAGCGTTCAGCTTGTTCTAATTCCTAATAATTACAAGTAAATTTTAACAAAAGCACTTAAGTTTATTATTAATTTGTGTTTTTCATTAATTTTTTTTATTAATTTTTAATAATTAGATTTTTCGTATACCCACACTTACACACAAACACCTGAACGCAGACCTGCAATTGATTTTATATGAAATATATTTTTTTTAATATCTCAAAGAGTGTTGCAAAAACATTAGTCTCTTTTGTTGAGCAGCGTCTTCTCAATTCGTTTGCTGTGAGCAGACAACATAGTGGGAAGGCGTTTTATTGCATTTCCGAGCCTGGCCGAGACCTTGATAACTTTGTAATTAGTGACAATTACGCGTGCCATTAATTGGAAACATTCTATGATTCTGTGCCGCAAAGGCATTGATTGACACACATATACATACATACAGATCCTGAGTGCAAGTGCAAGGTGTAGGCATTAGTGTGCTTGTGTGTATGAACGAATGCATGGCGAGAGCCAAGTGACAACAAAGCAAAAGAGGTATGAATAACAAAGAACAATTTATCTGCCTTAAGGCTGTAGATGTGGAAACTTAAGATTACGCTGAAGTGTTTATGATTACTTTAAAGGAGTTTATAAGAGAATAAGATATTATTTCTACAAAAGATTAATTTTAAGATTACGATGAGCGTAGCTGTACACGTCTGATATTTAATAATCATAAAACACTTTTTAAGAACTTCTTCTACCAATAAGCAAAAAAACTGTTAAATTCGACGGCACCGAAGCTATAATGCCCTTCACAGGGCATTTTTTTTTAGTATGAAAGAGTAACAAAAGATCTTTTTCTTTCAAGGGTTACTTTGTATGACAGATATATGCAACAGTTATCCGATTGTTTGCTGCTTGGTGAAGAGAGAGAACTTTCTGTCCTATATCTCAAAGACAGAGTTACTAGTTCGCATTAGCGTCTATATTGACAGACAGCGGTTTGCGTTGATTTACATTTGATATAAATTATATACAGGGATTACATTATATCAACAATTAGAATCAACCCAGGATAGACTGATATCAATAATGTAGAGGCTATTGGGTCAGAGAAGAAGAGAGAAAAAATACTTAAATTTAATCATTGCACAAAATTCGAGAGCCTTATTAAAACCCAGAGATTCAAGTTAGGCATTAACTTCAATAATATCTTATTTTTGAGCGGTACCTTCGATGGCCTGCTTTCTGTGGCTACGGAGAAGAACATACCCAGTAAAAATTAAATTTTCACATAACAAACCTGACTAAAAAAAAAAAAGAAATATTTAGTAAGGCCACTGAATAGTCATACTGACATCTCAAAACTAACGAATTACTGATTTATTTGTAGGAACACTGCCGCGGAGTTCAAGAGTACAACATTACGATCACATAAAATATCTCGAGTGGTTATGTTAAGGTAGTTAGTGGGGAGACTTAGTCAAACCTAGTCGCAAGTTTGGAAAAGGAACCTTTTTCATAGCACTTGGAAAAATCCTCCGTCGTGATGGCCATCAGAGCCTTCTTCGATTCAGTTTTATATCTTGTCTTGCGGTATTTTTTTTTTATTTATTTTAATTTTTTTTTATTTTATAACGGTTTGATGAATCATGCCCAGCTCTTGACCGATGCTACGGCTGCTACTATGCCGGTCTCTTTCGACCAATTCAGCGATTTTTTCGCAATTTTCGACGACATTCCTTCCGAAGCGTGGCGCATCTTCGACTACCTCTACACCAGATCGAAAACGTTGAAACCATCGTTGTGCGGTGGAAATGGAAACCGTATCGGGTCCATAAACTGCACAAATTTTATTGGCGGCTTGAGATGAATTTTTGCCTTTATCGTAGTAGTACTGTAAAATATGCCGTATTTTCTCTTTATTTTTCTCCATGTTTGCGACGCTATAACTCTCGAACGACTTAAAAGAAACGACAATCAATAAAACATGTGTTAGCGCGTGAAATGAGCTTTCCAAAAAGTTATAGCACGACCCGATGCGACGAATAAAACTAGAACTACGCGCTCTCAGCGCCAACTAGCGAAAATACCGCAAGACTTTTTGACAACCTAATATATTCTCTCTTTAATGCTGGCCACCAAGCCAGTGCTTCACATGTAAGAATTGATCGAATGACAACATTTGGTTTTACGGCTCAGTTTCTGCTAAGAAATGGTTTCTCAATATATAGGCTGAAGTTTTCGTGCAATTGTATCTATTTTAGACGCAAAGATACACTTTTATAAATAAAGCATGTTCAAATATTGGTGGATATATCCAGCATATAGTGACTAAAAGTTCTGAAATCTTAATAAAGGATTCTGTGTGAATTTCAATTTCATATATCACACATTGGACAATATTTTCGGTCAAAAGTCAACTATTGGTATCAGTTCACATATTCGGTAGCTAGGGGCTTGAACAGTTTTGGTTGGATTTGGACAATTATTGGTCAAAGATTGGCTTAATTTAAGGTAATTATTACATCGAAATTTTATTCCGTTATATTAATTAATTCTTTATTTGTGTACTGGAAAGCGATAGAATCAAATGCGTGGTTGTAATCCGATTTCGCTCATTTTCACAGAGCAATATACAAATATGAAAAAAATGTTACATATAGAATAATTTAGCAGGATTTCAGTATTTAATAAAAAAAATAAAAATAAAGAAAGCAGTACTCATTTCATGCAAATGACCAACCTAATTCAACGCGTTTTTCTTAAAGGCGGGGAAAGACAGGAAAAATGTTTAAGCTCATGTGTTAAGTAGAAATCCTCTAGTTTACTAAGAAAAGTAATTCATAGCTCGACTTGGCCCGGCACTATAACAAAAACACTAATTTCTTTAAAATTAAAAAAAAAAATGTTTGATTTTTTATGATTAATTGTTTTCCCGAAAAAAAAAAATACATTAACTAAATTCCTCTTTCTATCATTAATATTGAATAGATAATAGAATTTACTTCACGCAATAAAAAAAAGCACATGCAATTTCGAGAACAATAGAGAGTTTCGCAAATAAGCAGGCGCGTACTAAAAAAGATCAATTTTGAGTAGCATCGCTGAAGTTTGTAATTTTTAGTTTTGTTCAGGTTTTGAAGAAAAATGCTCCTATGTGCGAGGTCTCGGAGGTTGCACAGATAAATATTTTCGTTCTAGTGAACTTCCTCAAAGCATGAGGTGGTTCAGAGAAGAGCCAACAGGGTGAGGGGAGTTTGGAATTAATAAAGATCTAAGTGCTTCCCCAGACAGCCACTCTACTTACCTACGTATTCATATACCTGTTAGTAACACAGATTGTATAATATAAATGACTTGTATGAATGGTCAGTACATTTGATGTATAGCTTGAACTGTGTATAATTTTAAAATATTGTTTTTATGAAAATAATATTAGAGCGGAAATTAGTACTAGAATAGAAGATAAGTTGTTTTCAAGGTTTTAGTATTAACAAATGAAACTTCAGGTGACCGTTGCAAAAATACAATCAACTTTAGAAATAACGGACACCCTAATGTGCATATATACCCACATACCCATAAATGCGAGCAATACCACGAGATTAAGCTGCAAGCCATGAATGCTAATTCCATTACCGTTGGCACAACTACATCAACAGCTTCGTAAGCGTATTGCTGTTGCGCTTATCGCTATTATTTTTGATACAGAACGATTTTCATTTTTCAAATTTATATACAAATTGCTCTCAACTTGGCTTGGCACACACATACGCATACAATTTACAACATACACCTCAACGCAACATGGACTATATGAGAGCAGATGTATGGGTGCGTGTCATGGCACGGATTTGTTGCTGGGAATTCGCAAAGATTTCCAGCGTGTAAATGTACAACAACTTTAGCAACCTTTATAGACTCAGATAGTGAGAATTTTTTTCGCTCGGTGAGGATTCATTTCTTAAATAAAGCAAATAATTTTCGTTCTTATTTTAAATCTACAGGTTCATCTCAGGCTGCGTTCAGTTGTTTAAATTTATATAGTATACTATATACAAATATGTATGTGGGAATGAGTTGAAGCGAAGTCAAAAACTTGAAATAAATAATTGTGTACGTTTCATTCATTCGGAACGGTTGGAAAAAATTTAGCAATAATAAAAACTAAAACCCTTATGGAAGTTTCACCGATATCTCATTTAATAATTTTCACCGAATTTAGATACTTTTTGTAAGGTGAAATACTTTGAACACACTATTGGTGAAGAATTTTATATGGATATAGTACATTGTTTGGCTCTTGATTTTATCTTGAAAAATGAAAGAATCACATGGAGTTCAAATTGATTTATATGGAAAGTAGGTGGTGATGGTTTTTTTGTGATTTCTTCTATTTTAACACTGTAATGGCAGAATACCAAGATAATATTTCATACCGAATTTTGTTGAAATGGGTCCGGAGATATTGATATTCAACTAATTGTGGGCGGTGCTTGTCTTTAATAAATTTAACTATCCAGGATCTAAAATTTATTGTCTGTGGCACAATTATTTGTTGATTTAGTGGTATTTTAGTTGATTTTAACAAAACCTTAATATACGGGTGGAACCCCGTCCTATCCATCATCCAATTGCATCTATTTTTACACAGTGGTAAGAATGGTTGAAGAAATGTGTCCTGTCTGGAATAACCTTCAATGCGCTTAGCGATTCTCGTTTAATATCCTCATTGATTCAAAACGCTTTTCGTAGAACGATCGTTTGATTTTGCTGATTTGCCAGAAGTCACATCAGACGAATGCGTTGATTGCGGCACAGTATTGGTTGAAAATTTGGCGAAACACTCACAAAGTATCAATGCATTATGCGACGGTGAATTATCGTAATGTAAAAGCCAAGAGTTGTCGAGCCATAATTCCGGCCCATTTTTTAAATTATTCCTTGTTGACGTTTGGTCGGTCGGATGAAATTCGGAAGAAAACTGTCTATCTAACCTTGATTTGTAACCTGTTTTGATTTCACGTGTTTTTTCGGCTTCGGCTCACCTTTTCCACGATGTTGGAGTGATTGATTGTCTGTTTCAAGTCGTAAACATACATAAAATACTCATTTACATTAATACCACGTTTAATTAGATCATAGTAATCGGAAGTCATTGTTTCGAAGATGTTATCACGACGTTGGTTTTGGAACCAACTGTACTTCCACTTCTATTTCTCAATTTTTAGATATCGAACTGAAATTTTGCACACGTCTTTTGCTTTTGAAGAAGCAGCTCATTATAGATACTGCCGATAGCAGACCACTAAAGCATATATTGCAGCTGCCTTAGGTACAAACTGAACGATCAAACTCAAGTCACGATGCAAGTTTCTTTCTTTTTCTTGTATTATATAAGTGCCCCTCTACTGCATGTGTGTAAGCAAATAATTTTCAAAATTAATCTTGAACTACTTTTTGATTGCTTGAAATGCATATTTTATGAGAAAATGATAATGAAAATTATGGAGTGCGACGCCAACATGTGCGCACACGCCCAATTATAATGGTAAACTATAAACGCGGTAATAAATAATAAGTGAATGAGCATTAAGGCGCAGACGTCACGCGCCAGGAGCGCACAAATGCAAATACACATTTAGAAAAGTCTAAGTCTAAGTAAGGAAGAATCAACGGTTCCGTCGTCATTTGCATATTAATAGAGATATACTTAAACATACACACATATTCGCTTATAAAGTACACACAACCGTCATATCATGACCTTCTGCCATATAGCCACATTTAAATACACACATTCGTAGAAACAACTGTGTGTGTATATACTCGTATGTACGAGTATGTATATATATACGAGTATGTATATATACACACACAGTTCTCATGTCACTTTGGCGACCATCAGTTGTGAAAAACTCCACAGCGAAAGCGAGTAGAATCAGCAGACCTTTCGAAAATGTCATATGTGATTTTGAAAAGGGAAAGCGAGGCTGAGGGACAAGGTATTATTTTAGGTGTCTACCCTTTACAACAAACAGAGAATTACATAACGGGTGTTTCAAGTAAAGGTACTTTTTGCAAAAACATTTTTTAACAGATCACGCGTGAGTCGTGGCAAGCTGTCACTTTATTTTGATTCAGTCTGATTTGAATTTCATTATGGAATGACTTACGTCTGAAAAACGTATACAAATCATTCAACTTTATAATGAAATTTGAAGTTCTGTAAACAATGTGTTCGCGCATTTCGCTCACCTTATGGTCAACATAATCGATCTATTGTGCATACTATTCGCAACAACATCACCCGTCCTGAGACCCAACATACATTATTGGATAATATTCGACCGAATAGACGAGTACGCAGTGAATGAAGAGAGAGAATGTTTGGCAGCAATCTTATAAATATGATTAAGAGATCTCAAATAGCAGAAGATTGTTCATTGTTCCAAAAGAGTTCAGTTAACTACTTATCTTAGATTAGACTAGGTAAAGGTATCGTAAATGAAAAACAGATAGCAAATCACACGGAATTCAACGCAAAATAGTATTCCAAAACAAATGTTCATAATAAAAATTATTCGAGACCATTCATTGGATATACTATACTATATATACTACAGATCAACTTCATTTAAATTGAGGAGTTCAATTATATATCTAGCAATTATATATCTAATATATCTAGCATATATAAAAGTACATGATTTTGGAATGTATTACGGATACATCCTGTTTCTTTGTCTTCACTGCAGTCTGCGAAGTTGCTTCTTCTCTATGGGAAGTTACTAGAATTAAATCCAAAATACAAACAAATTGTTTAGGAATAGCATTTTGGTATAAGAAAACTTTTTTCCAAGCAGCATAAATCAACGAACACGAGGGGTAATATTCTACGAATTTGATATCTGCCGACCTTTTTTTTTCTAAGCTCTCAAAAGAACACTTCCTGACAAGCATTTGTGTAGTAAATTAGACATGATCGCTGGGAGTAAGCCTTATTTTTAAGAAAACAGTTATGTACCGGACATATTGGAGGTACAACTAGTGGCATTAAGTTCATTGCATTGAAATGTGTGAAAAACGATCTTATTCAAGTACACACAGAATGACTTATTCACTTTGCCTAAACCAGTGCACTTTGCTTCAGAGTTAGGGATATTTTCGCTGATTTTCATCTGTACGGACACGAAATTTGGCGTTCTAGTGACTGAATATTCGCATTTGAAGCTATACTACGGTAATCATTTTTATATAAATTATCTTGGTGAAACCACAGTTAGGTTTAGTGCTGCCATTAATTTCTAATATATGGAAATTGCCACTTTTCTACAAACAAACGTATATTTTGAATGTCAATAAAACACGCCTGGTGGGTTCAAAATTATGGCGCACCATTGAAAATTGAGTGTCAATTGGTTAATTTAGCAAGCGGCATTTGTGTCCAGCCAAGCGAGGCTGCCGGCAATGAGAGACGACGCGCAGCAGCTTGTTAAAATGATATAGCCTGTTAAATTGAAATAGCCTGTCGTGGCATTTGCGGTCAAAAAGCAAGGCTACAGGCAACAGACAGTTGGAGCTCGGGAAGGGTAATGCCTAACTGCCGTCGTCGTCGCCACTGACTAGGCTGGATATAAACGTATGTGGTTTAAAAGTGTTCCAAAAATTGGTTTACATGACAACGCTTTCACATGGCAACTATTTGTGGGAATACGTATACGAATACATGTACGATGATTAAATTTTTACACAGTCCGCTCCTCCAGCAATAGTAAGCTCTACAAGTTTATGATTGTGCAAATTCCAATGAATTAATTCTATAACAGCGATGCCGTTTGATCTGTTAGAACAAGAGGAGGAGTGTAAAAGCGAAATAAAATTGGAAAACATAGCAAAGCATAGAGTGCAATATGTAAAATTCAAAGAAAAACCTTAAATAAAAATAACTAAGTGTATCAAATTTCATTCTATATAAAGTATTGTGCATTTTCTCTCATTTCTGCGAAAAAAATGTAACCGTACAGACATACAGTCGCAAAAGGCTGTTGCTTTAGTGACAGTTGGTTGAGAATATCATTGATAATGCATTAAGTATGACTATTTTGAATTAAAAACAAAGTGTCCTTCCAATGGGTCAATGAATTTTTGGTGTTGCTTTCAAACATCGAGACAAGTGAACGATTTTTCGATCCCAATATGACAGAAGTGGCGAATCCGTGCAACGTAACCTCAAATGAGCGAGATTTAATACAAGTATATGACTTATCTGAAAGCAACCACTGAAGAGGTTAAGGTCCTTAGTAAGCTTTGTAGGCTTCGCGGTCTGTCATTACATTATTTGGAATATATTAAGTTTGTCGTGATGAAAATCATCTGCGACTCTATAAAGTAAATATAGTATATCAGTCAATACGTCTGTCTGAGAAGATACTAGTCTCCCAGTTTTTCGGATATAGGCCTGAAGTTGTACATACGTCCTTATCTCACGAAGAATTTTCTCATTTATGGGAACCAAAGTTATTAGGTACGAAAAACTCTTCTATTTGTCAAGGTATCTTCATGAAATTCGGTATTTAACTACCTGTATTATTATACCAAGTATATCTGCAATCTTCGACAATATTGTTGAGATTCGACCACTATTGCTTATAGCTGACGTACAAACTAACTGATCACACAAAGAAATTTTGGTATCCTTTAATACTATAAGTGATGCATCTATGAAATATACTATTGTTTCGCTGTAACAGAAATTTGAAAAGTATCAAAAATTAACAAATCTGTTTTATATGTAAAAAATTGTCGTTTTTTTTTTTAATGCCAAGCGAATTCGAAAATCTATAGATATAACCGGCTGAACAGAAAAGGAGGTGGTGTCTTGTTTGCTGTTCATTCTTCAATTCTATCTGAAGAAGTCGATGTTCCGCATGCAGACTTCATAGAATTTAAATGCATTCCTATTTGCGCTAATAGTGGCCGTATCTACTTAACTTTATCTTATATACCGCCTCATTCGGATATATCTGTTTATATGCAGCATGTTTCATTAATAAATAATGTTTTCTCAATGGCTAATAATACTGATTCCATGATTGTTTTGGGGGATTTCAATTTACCGTGCGTATCATGGAAATCTATTGATGACTACACCATTCCTATTAGTACTCGCTTATGTTTTAACGAGTTCTTAGATGAAATGTCGGGGTTGGGTCGTATCCAAATTAATTTAATTTCAAACGAATTAGATATGTTCATAGATCTAGTTTATGTTGATAACGCTTCAATGTTCTCCGTTGTCTGATGTGATCCTTTGGTTCGGCCAGAGGACCCGTATCATACTACTTTGAAAATTGACATCGAAATCATAACTAACTTTGCTCATATCCGTAATAATACACAAGACCTTTGTTTTCGGTTCAACTTTGCGAAAGCTGATTTTAAGAAGATTAATTACGAACTTTCTAAAGTAACTTGGCCAGATTACAGTGGCAATATTGAATTTAGTGCTTCCCACTATAATGAAACTATTTTAAACTTGAAAAAAAAAAACTTGAAAAATATGTTCCGAAGTGTGTTGTTATTCAAAAAATTAGTTTTAATTTATGGTTTTCGAAAGAATTATGTAAATTAAAAAATAGAAAATCTCGTGCTTTTAAACTTTTTAAAAAAACTGGTTTAGTTGCTGACTATTCAAAATATTCTAAATTACGCCGACAATTTGCTAAACTTAACAAACTATGTTATAATAATTATATAAATAAAGTAAAAAAATAATATTGTACGTAACCCAAAATTGTTCTATGGTTTCGTCAACTCCAAACGCAGGATTTCTAATTTTCCATCCGCTATGAAATATAAGTCTAGTTTGTCTAGTGACAATCACACTATTTCTAATATGTTGGCTGAATTCTTTAGGTCCAATTACTCTCAAAAATCTCCAAAAAAGGTTCCGCATCAGCACAAGTCCGCTTTCTGTCATTAATGCACCTACTATTTCCGAAGCAGACGTCTTATAACAGTTAAATATGTTGGGACAATAATACATTTATGGCCCAGATATGATTCCCTCATGCTTTCTTAAGAAATGTGCCAAATATATATACCAACCCCTAACAAAACTATTTAATTCATCTCTTATGCAAGGCTTATTTCCATACGGAAAAAGTCATTTATAATTCCTTTGCACAAGAGTGGATTGAGGTCATCTATTGAAAACTATAGGGGAATAGCAAAATTGTCTGCAATACCTAAACTTTTTGAAGCAATTATAACAGGCGACATAGCCTTCCGGGTCTCTCCACTAATTTCTTGTTCTCAGCACGGTTTTCGTAAAGGGAAATCCACAATAACTAATTTGCTTAAATTTGTATCACATGTATCAACGGGTTTTAGGGAGAATAAGAACACTGATGTTATATACACAGATTTTAGTAAAGCTTTTGATAAAGTAAACCACTCAATTCTTTTTAATAAAGTTGATCTTCTTCGTTTTCAACCAATACTTCTAAAATGGGTTGCTTCTTATCTTAGTAATAGAATTCAACAAGTCATATTTAACGATACTTTTTCTGACATAATCAATGTTCCTTCAAGTGTTCCTCAAGATAGCCATCTTGGAACAATTCTGTTCTTGTTATTTATTAATGACATATCATCTGTTGTTAAGTTTTCAAAAGTTTTATTGTACGCTGACGATGTAAAACTTTTTAAATCATTCACCTCGAATAGCGAAAGATGTCAGTTGCAAACAGACAATGTAAAACGATGTGCTTTTCACGTAGATCTGTAGACCCTACTTTATATGCAATACAAAACTTTAGGTTGGAGCAAATAAGCAGTTTTGTTAATCTAGGAGTAACTATGGACCCCAAGCTCAATTTTAATCTTCACGCATCTTCCACGGTTTTTAAAGCTAAAGGCGCTCTTAGTTTTGTTAAAACTCATGAATGGGTCACTCTGTAGCCCATCTCTTTTATCTGATATTAATTTTAACGTTCCCCTCGCTTTATCAGGCAGTTTAGACCTTTATTTTTAAAATTTTCTAGAACAAATTTTGAGCTAAACGAACCATTCCGCCGCATATGTCATGATTTCAATTCTCATTCCAGCACATTTGATCTAACAGACTCACTCTTCACCATTAAAAAAATTATTTTATCCAATCTTAACAAGTAATATTTAAAAATTATAAACTTTAATCTAATTCTTAATTGCCTATTATGACTCGGCTATTTCCGCTCGTTCGCGGATTGCGCCCCTTGCGTCGGTTGGGCGGGAGGAGGGTAATCGTTGGGTATTATTATTATTATTATTAAATTGATAATTTTCAACCGATCAAAAAGACCGTAGGCCATTGTGCAGTAAACATATTCAAAAATACTGAGTTCTAATTTGAGTCCTGTTTGCTTTGGAAAGCACCTTGTATAATGATTTTACGCTTTTGTATCCTGATTCACAGACATAAACTTACGCTCACATATATATATTAAATGTAAAACATAAACAATTGCTGTATATTGAGGGCATGAAATTAAGTAGCTAAGCTATATGAGCAAACTGCAAAAGCTCGACAATAAAGCCAAAAAAATGTGGGAATCTTTTAGGATAGCACTATTGTAGAATAAAACCGCTAAGTCCATCGATCGTTGAGGAGATTGCAACCGACGACATGTTAGAGGCAGAATAGTATCTTAGTTATTTAGTCGAACATCGAAAATTCAGAAAATTATCTAATTTTCTCATGGTGTGAAAGTCTTGAAAAAAAATCGAAACAGTAAAATCTGTAAAGAACTCCACTAATCTACTTGTAATGTATTTGAACGATATGGAGGTTTTGACACAGCTTATTCTTTTTCTTTGGCAATATAACCGTGGGTCGGTCTGGGCCAAGAAAAGGAAACTTTGCCAGCTACCTCTATCTTTTGCAAGTTCACGCATGCTGTACATCTACAGTTTAGAAATGACACTATTTAATTGATCCTTGGATTTAATGCATTGGCATCCTTGCTTCTCTTGTTCACGCATTGGTCTGGCGTCGAAAGAGCTTTTCGCTGAACAGTAATCTTTCGTGTGAACGAAATGATCTAACCAGCGTACTCGTTGAATTTTTATTAGCTT
Organism: Bactrocera latifrons; assembly: GCF_001853355.1. Classification (NCBI taxonomy): domain Eukaryota; kingdom Metazoa; phylum Arthropoda; class Insecta; order Diptera; family Tephritidae; genus Bactrocera; species Bactrocera latifrons. Next base: position 680,582 of record NW_017536963.1, on the reverse strand, counting down.
TACTATATCCGCCATTTTGCTCATATGGTTCCCGATTGTATCTTCTTAGCGCTCATAGCTCATGCGGACAACAACTAAGATTTTGCCAAGAACATCTCGGAACGTCATGTCCCATGCTTCTGCGCCATATAATAGAACGGAAAATTGAGAGAATTGCAAAGTGTAATTTTTGTTCGAGAGAGGTCTGTTTTCTCAATTCCCTGTTCTCAGCACAGTCGATTCTTCATAACCAGAACAGATCTGAACTTATATCAGAACAATCACTACCAACTGCCAGCCTTTATCAAAGTTACGCTCACAAGTAACAAAAACCAATCAATAAAAAAATGAGCAAAATGATTTTGAGGAATATGTACATGCGAATAAAGAAATTAAAAATTCAAATTCAGATTTAAGTACATTGATATAGTTTCGTCTGATAGTCTAAAAAGTCACATATACTTGTAGACCTTTTTTTTGTTTTTTTTTTTTTTTTTTTTTTTTTTTTTTTTTTTTTTTTTTTTTTTTTTTTTTTTTTTTTTTTTTTTTTTTTTTGTTAGCGATGCCATATGGTGTGTTAATGGCACAGAAGTAGTCATCTTTCAGAGTACCAATGAGTGACAAAGACGACGCGAATTTATTTGGTTCTGTGGTTAGTTGATACGGTTTCCTCGGTGCTTTGCAGTTGGAATTTCCAGCCAACCCCATTCTACAACCGTGTGCCGCTACCACACTGTGACCAATGTGCTTTCGAATAATGTTTCTAAAGTTTTTTCTATCAACAATGCGTAAAATTTCCGTGTATTTCTGATATGCCGCCGCATACATGACTTTTGCAGGTTTGCATCCACGTGGATGATTACATCATTTTTAGACCTTCCTTGCCACTTTGCTATTCAGAACGTCGTAAAAATATTTTTTTAACCCAAGAGTGGCCTAGCCTCTTAAAAGAAAATGTTGTATGTTCTTGTAAAATGGAGAAAAATTGTATGTTTTGTTAATCATACCTTAAGTCATAACTTTTTATATTGTTATTACTTTTTTTATTTCTAAATATCGCATATAGAATTACTCTCGAATCTTACTCACCTTCAATGTGCCGATTAAAGAGGTCCTCGACCGTGGCACGATTCCTGTCCGAATAGGTCTTGAAGAGGAAACGTTTGATGATGGAACTTTTTTCCACACCAGCACCACACAGTATAACCAACCTTATGCGCTCCAAGTCGGCCGTTATGAATACGGTTGACGACAGCAACTGTAAGTGCTCGGAAAATGCTTACACACGCAGCTGCTGGGACAACCAACCAAGTCAAAATTTACTGTTATTATTTGATGTAGCTCTAAAAGCTGTAAGCTTGTCGGCTGAGCTTAACTGCGTTTATGTTTTTGAAGTTTTATCAATCGTTCGTTAAACGTGGCTGTGGGTTTAATAACTGCAAAATTTCGAATTGAGATTATTTTGTATAAACTTATTTGACTTTCTTGCTTCAAGCGAAGGAAAATAAATCCGGGATTAACGTTATAATGGTAAAAAATACTTCTCGGAAATCGTTCACTGTTACACAGCACAAGCACTCAAACGATTGCTTTAATGTGCTTTATGAGCTTTTGCTGCACTCTTAAACCACATACTGTCAGCGCCGTCTTTCACTCTCCCTCTTTTCGCACTTTCCACAATTGCCTTTTTTCTACGCTGAAACATATGGTATTGTTTTCCCCTTATTCTTTCCGTGTTATTATTTATTGCTTAATAATTCGCATGTCGTTTGCCTTTTATTAATATCTTTAAATACTGCTCTTACATCTCTTTAAGATTGCTCGCGCGAATTTCATACCGTTTTGCCACTATGCGGCGAGGAAAGATCTGTAAAGATTAATTACAAGGCAGGTGGTAAGTGTATCACTTATAAATTTTCATCGCAGGAAAAATAAGTTAGGAGGGTATTCGCTGAGATTTAGTCAAAAACTAAGCAGTTAGAAATCTATTATTTACTAAGTCCATATACATTGTGACAAAAAAGTACCCAAAAATTGTTAATAAAACACAAAATATTAAATTATTCATCAATATTAACTATGATGCTTTCTAAGTTATCCCCACCAAATGTAATACACTCATGTCAATGATTTTTCCAGTCCTCGAAACACTTTCCATAAGTACTTTTCGGGAATTTATTTCTTCGATCGACTAAAAACGGTTTCCACGGAACGGCAATTTCAATTTGGGGAAAAAGAAAAAGTTACACGAAATGAAATCTGGTAAATACGGCGGTTGATTGATGATATTCACTACATTTTTGACTTTGAATTCGGTCAAATCGTTGATCATCGTGTAAAATCCATAAATTGTTCCTCCATAATTCCGGTTTTTTTTGGCGGATGTTCTCACGCAAAAGACTTAATACGGCCAATTAGAGCTGCTTATTGACCGCTTGTCCCACAAATATTGAAAAGCACGATGAGCATCACCTTTTTTTGTTTTGAGGGGTTTTAGCGTGTTCTTTTCCGTTTCAGCTACTTTTTCTTTCCACTCCGATGATGTCTGACTTATTTGCATATCAGACTCATAGATCCATGTCTCATTGGCTGTTATAATGATCTTCATGAATGTGGGATCGGAATTTGCAATTGACCTATTTACGGTACTTTTTTTGGAAAAAAAAACGTCCAACGTTTTTTACCCGAAATATCCACAAAATCAATGACCACCGAAAGATTTCGAGCTCTCTTGTTATCTCTTTAACACTTTCCTGGCGATTTTTAAGCACCACATCCTTCACCTTTTTAATAAAAGGACTCGGTATGGTAAACAAAAGGAAGAGAGGGAAAGTCGAAATACCGAATGGACGAAAGCATTTCAGCTCTGAGAGTATTCGTTGCAGAAAGCGACAGGGAAGCAGAGGAAGAAGGACCTGGCTACACTTGGAATCTCCAAATGGCGCCAAACAGGGAAAAAGAAGAACTCGGCTATATTCACGTAAGCGGTGTCTACATCATAAAAGAAGAACACGAATCTGTGGTGCGACATTCACTCAAGTAGATAATGCCCATCCACTTTTTGGAAAATTTTGTGGAAGGGTCTTGGTTTGCTGGCTTACTTAATCCAATTCAAGCGCGTTACGATAAGTGACGTCGAAACGATACCGATTTTCACAACACAATATAAATTTTTTCAACAAAGAAGCTCACCATAATTCCACAGTCAATGGTGACTTTTCGTGTCTAAATTGGGGGATGTTGTTTTGGACGAGCCTATGACATGAACCAAGATCGTTGGATTTAGCAAAGCTGGTCTTTTTTTTTTTATTGAAAAACAAATATCAGTATTAATACACTACTCTACTAATATTGAGGTATGTTGAAGTATAGCTACCAATTGCCTACTAACTGTTAACATACTAATTATATGTCTATGAAAATATTTTAGTCTGGGAATAAGAGCTCCTTAAGCTTGATTGAGTTGAGAGTAAAATGTAAATATGTTTCTATTAATTTATATAGTGTAAATGAGATAAATATGTAAATGTAGGCTATGCATTTGTATAGCTCCTCCGTCTTTGCCCGCCGGCATTTGGAAATCGACACATTCATACACACTTAACTTACAATTAACTGTTCATCCAACTAGACGTGCTGGCTTTAAGTGCTAATCGTAAATATTAAACTTCATTCCATCTTAATTACGATACAATAATGTGCTTCATTATTAAACAATGTTTCTAACCTATTGAAAGCTTGGCGGCTGCAACCGAATATTTCTTACAAAGTATGGCCGAAATAATGTTTTAACTACTGTAGAGCTTAAAATGCTGATACGTTGTGATACCAAACATCCTTTATAATTGATCAAACGAGCCGGATAAAGTGGCAAAACGCTTTCAGCCTGCCACTAATTGGTTAAGGTGGCTAATGTCAGCTTCGGCTATGATTCCTGGTTCATCAAGGATAAGAACCAAGATGTTTCAAAGTCAATCTTGCACAGGCTGGCCAACAAACGTAAATACTCCTACGATTTGGACAAGATGAACGTTGAAAATGGTGAGTGATTTAGCAGATCTCGTAAATTTTACTCCAGGCCAAAAGAATCTCGCAGTCGCACATAAGCTTTTTATCGATCGAGCTAAGGGGACGACAATGGAAATCCATTTCGTTCCTACTTGTATGTGTCCTACTGGTCTTCTTAGCTAATGGGCTTTGCATTTAACAGTGATTTTGCTATGACCAGGCACTTATACAAATCTGATATGGAAGTAGCTTGATGATATTTCAAATGAAGACACAAAGTTCTTGACTAATTATGAGCGCACAGTTAGCAAGCTCAGCACTAGTATTCTTCTTTCTTAGCATCGAACCATCCGTGAAAAAACTATATTGTGCTTTCTCCACATATTCCGATGAACCCCACCTTTGGTAAAATATCTTAGCTATTGCACTTATACAGCAATTTGAAGTAACAGATGTGTTCCTTAATTTCTCCTCAATATTTGACTTTCTTTTGAGTATGAGCAATAGGTAATTCACCTTCGCTTCAATGCAGGAGCGAACATCCGAATAAAGCAGAGGAAAGATAATATAAGGTAATTACTAGGATTTTATAACTTCTGGTAAACAAAGTGAGCAAAAAACATAGCACCGAAGATTTTACACGACGCCGTTCGTAGCAACTCAGACGTATGGAACGACTTTGCGCATTTTACGTCGATATCTTAAACTGAAAGAGCACAAATTAAGCTTGTGCTAGAACTGAAGCCGCTCAACCTTCCCAAGTGACATCGCTTTGCTTTTTGGGCTCTTCAAAAGTTCCAAGAAGATCCGACCTTTTTGAGCCGAATTTTGTTCAATGATCCCGCAGTGAATGGACCTTCTGAGATGAAATCTTCAAAAATTAAATACCAAAAAATGTTTTTTCAAATGATATTAAACAGTCCCCATTAATTTGAAGTTCTTTTTTATAAAAAAGTAGGGAGCCTCGAGAAATGCATTAACTATTTCCAACTATTATGGAGTTCAAATGTATATTTCGGGATCAAGTTTAAGATGCTACGAAATCTTAGCACCTATAATATTAGTGAATACTTAACTATTTGCGGCAAGGTTTGGCAACCAAAATTGTGTAATTATGCGCTCTAATAACGGAAATCGTTCCGAAATATAGCGACAAAATTAAAATTTATCTTCCATATAGTAAATAATAACGTAAGCAAAGGCACGAGTATATATTTTTATGTATTGCTATATAAACGCACTTTGATAAAAGCTAAATTTTAATTACACAAATAATTACAGAGCAAACATCAATTAACTGTAAAAAGGATTATTTATTTTGCTTCCTAAAAGCAAATTTTATGTAAATAGATTTACACTGCTGAAAAAATAGAAAAAGTTTTGGCGTTTATTTGCGTGCAGCTAATTAGCCAATTAACTTCAATAGGCGATAGCTTATGTAATCGTAATAAATTGAAAATTGAAACTGTCGGAAACAAATTCCGTACAAAATATCATAGAAATTTGTTAGCCTTTTATCGAATTTGATAATTCCGTTCATTATTGTGGAAATATATGAAATAGTTGCTAAAAGTCGATACATTAGGGATGGAAGGGTAAGTTAAACTAACCTAAATAATAGCAGAATAGGTGATGTTATCTACTCTCTTTTGTGAATAATGCTCGGCTTCTATGCTATAACTGTTTAGTCTTTACAATTTCGGCATTTAGGATTCTCATAATAAATCCATTTTTCATCGTCATTGACAATTCGATTTTCTTTCGTGTCTTCGAGACAAAATTCCGCAAGCGTTTTTTGGTTTTTATTTGTCTCTCATTGAATTCATGTAACACCCATTTTCCACAGTTTTTGATATTTCTTGTAGCTTTCGAACAGTCTGAAATTGTTGGTTATGCAACATTTAATATGGCTGCTGTGAGCAATTTGTCACAAATTATAATTCTCGTCCAGTATTGCTTGCCGTTGGGGGGACTTTAAACTGGTTTACGTTCTTCATAGTCAAATCCAACAAAAAAACTTAGTTTGAAAACTATTTGAAAAAATATGTAATGACAAAAAATATCGAAAAGAGGTACATACCTACACAGGTATGTGCCTACACACATATGTATATATTCATAAATAAATGTATAAAAGTGCATACTTAAGCAAAAAGCAGTTAAGCGGCGTAACGGTAGCTAAACTTACAGATAGTAACACACACACCCACACATTAAGATGTGATAAGGAACTAAAAAGCTAAGCACAGTCTGTCCGAGGCAATGGTGGGAACTAACCACTCGGTCCAGTACTATAATCTGCACTAAAACTTTAGAGCTTGCTGGTTTACAGTCAGCAAATATATACGCAACATATGAACATACAATTATGTATTATAAAAACAGATATAACTGTTATTAATAACTTTTCTCATAAAACGACTCTTCTAAAAGTTGTATGTTGTTAAAGTTGGGCATTAAAGTATTGTATTCATAGAGTGCACCGCGTCGTATGAGCAACTTATAATCTAAAATGTTCGTTCCAAAGTAAACAGGAATTCAAAAAAAAAGAAAAAAAAAACAAAAAAAAAACAAAACAAAAAAAAAAACAGACAAATAGTTTTTTCGGCAAAATCAATTTTATTAAAAATAGTCTCCCTATACTTCAATACAGCTTTTTGCCCGGTCCAAAAGCATGTCGAACGACTGTTTTAGCTCGTTGTTCGGTATGGCCGCCAGTATGCCGGTGCAAGCGTTTTGAATAGCCCCTACGTCTGCATAACGCTTTCCTTTCATAGGCAACTGCATTTTTCCGAACAGCAAGAAGTCGCGCGGTACCATAGCAGGTAAATACGGGGAGTGGTTAATGTCATTTTTGGTCAAATAATCGGCAACAAGCGTCGATTGATGAGAGCAATTTTTGGTGGTCAGTCCTTTCGTAAGCCCAAATGTTCGGTCAAAATGCGATAAATTGATATTTTGGAGATGTTAAATTCCATTTTCATGAATTTAAGTGATGATTTCGGCTGATTTTTGATGAATTCACGCACAGTTTCGATGGAATTCCGGTGATCACCGATTTTGATTGACCCACATGTTGATCGTCATTTATGTTCTCACGACCACTTTGAAAACATTGAAACCAATCATACACTCTGCTATGGGATAGGCAATCATCGCCATAAACTTGTTGTATCAATTGAAACGTGTTGGTGAAAATCAATGAACCAATCAATGAAATATCATGAAATTCTCACTGGACAATCGATAAAGATATCAGCTTCTAACGCATGGGTCGACATATAGATAGCGCTACCAGGGGGCTCTAGATTCAAAACGTTTACTTTGGAACGCACTTTGTATCTTCTTCTTCTTTATTGAATACTTTCAGAGTTGAAGTGTTTTCGTTCATTCGGATGACAATACCGAGCCAACAAATCCGCTGTCTCTTAATTCGCTGAACTATATCTTTCTTATTAAATCTCGAATGGCTCATCTTTCCATTGAAATGCATTAGAATGCTTTCATACGACCATACTCTACAAAGAAGCTGACGCATGCTCCTTATCGTCCCCGGCCGCTTTGTTGTTTTCTGGATGGATGATGGTTTACTCGTTAAAATCCGGCAGTGTTCGAAACCTGTTTTGCGAAGGGTATTATATCTGCAGTGCAATCGAAGTTAAAGCTTTCATTATTTTAATGTTTCTGAGTTATAGTACATTTATTAGACCGCATGCATACCCTGTAGGAAAAGCAACTACTCAAATATATTTATTTATTTATTTAGTTGCCTCTACCTGAATATTAATTCTTACAGACTAGTGGAGACTTAGAAATTAGAACAAATTACAATTTTAAAATAATTAAATTGCATTTACACAAATAGATAAATTAATTAAAAAACATAATTGGGGGTATTAACGAAGGATATAATAAGGTGAGAAAATCCGAGAAGGATTTTCTCGGAAATCGAATTAAACTCACGCACAGAACGCTTGAGAGGAGCATACTCACCAAATTTAGTACTTTCCTTTTTATAATAAAATGGGGAAATAAATCTGCGACAACGCTAAGGAATATTGAAATTAATTGTCCCTAATAAATAGGGGCAGTCAATAAATCTATTAATTACATTGAAAGCAAATGAAAGGCAGAGAACGGGCCGTCGATTTTAAAGTAATTTAATATGTACAAGCAATAAGCGAGATGTATACGATGGTATGGGGTCGACAAACTTTAGGGAGCGGAGAGCAAATTTAAGAAAAAAATAATTTGAACACGGTCGATTATATTAATTATCGATATGCAATATGGTATCCAAATGAACACTGCGTACTCCAAAATGGACCGAACAAAACATGCATTCAATAATTTTAACGCGTTGGGGTCGGAAAAATTGGAGGCATTTCGACGGACAAAGTCGAGCACAGAGAATGACTTAGAAGGGATATAGTTGATGTCATTACTGAAAGAAAATCTATTGGCAAAGATTACCACAAGATCTTTGATTTTACTTACGCATTTTAGGATGCAATTAGAAATAGTGTAACTTGAAGGTAAGATGCTACGTCCCCTATCATAAGAGATCTGAGAGCATTTATCTAGATTCAGAAAAAGCTTCGATTTCAGGCACCAATCATAAAAAGCATCAATATTACATTGAAATTTGAATACATCTTATGAGTTTTTGATTATTGCAACAATTTTTAAGCCATCTTCATATAACAAAAAGTTAGCGAAAGAGAAGCAACAGGAAATCTCATTGATAAACAGCACAAASAGAAGTGGACCCAAGACGCTTCCTTCTGGCACTACGGAAGATGCAATGAATTAATCAGATGGCACTCCATCGACACTGACAACACATCCTCTATACAAATTAGAATATTGTGTGAGGCTTTATTAAAGGCTTTAGAGAAATCTATGTAGACACAATCTTCCTGAAATCCAGAAGAGAATGCAAAAATGGTTTAACAGTTCAAGTCATATATATGCTTGAAATGATTTTATGAGATTTTTTAATTATGCTTGAAGGCAGCAATTAAAAACCGGGACAAATTCGAACAAAACTGTTGCCTCAGATTTTAAGATCAAATAGCTTTATAAGAGTTTTAAGATGAAATCCTGAGTCGAACGTATAAATAAGAAAAGAAAAGAGGGATTCCAAGAATTTAAAAATACTTGAGAGTATTTGAATCCTTATTAAAAAGTAATTGATATTATAAGGGATCAGTTTTTCATTTAACCAAATGAGATCCTCTTATAATTCCCAGTGACGCCGTCTTATCCCTCTACGCGATCAGCCTCATAACTAAATAGTTTGTCACAAATGAGTGACTTCTGCGAAAGAATGCGCAATGTTTTCAATAAAACGCCAACATGCTCCGGTCCAGAATGATGGATGACTTTAATTGCTTACCCGAAATTGAGTGCACGAATTGACCGAAAGTGACGCAGCACCAAAATGGATCAGAGGAGATAACATAATTTTACATTGGCATGCTGTGACACAGTCATCCGCACATGTACAGCACACACCTCTCTCCAATCACTTTTAATTTGTGAATGAATTGAGGGAACAGACGTAGAAACAGATGCTTTAACTTGTCGTGAAGAGCCCATGATTCGAGACAACAAACGATATTTGGCTTGAGAACGGTTACGCTGCACTGTGGGAAAATTGAAAACACATAATGAAAGCGCTGTCATTTACATTCATTTAAGAAATGGCCGCCGACTAAGCTGTGAAATTGCATCGCAGCAGAAGGTGTTGGCCAAGCACGTGCAAAGTATGAAGCAGCTTAAGTAATAGGACAATTTAAGTAGACGCTAAGAGCTTCATGCTTAGGGTATTGCGAAATTTTTGTAAAACTTCCGTTAGTTATTGATAGTAGTATGAAAGTAGTCCCAATTTGAGATGGGTTTGTTTACGCAAACTTAAATGTGAAGTTCCAGACGGTGTTTTTGTCCATGTTTTTGTCAATACCTGATGTGAGAGTTGCTTCAAAGACAGTCTTGCTAACAGTAATATTAAACAGAGCTTGCTAACAGTAATATTAAAGTTATCTGGGTGTCTGGTCGCAGCGGAGCCGTCGGAATTTTTAAAGTTGAGATGAGCTTGCAATCGGTGGGATCGAGTAGAGGTTCGTCTGTCTTCTGGCTCAGAGTGGAGATAGCATAAATACACAGATGAGGATTGCATCGGAACTTTAATGTGGAATGTGAAATGTTCACTGAACTTCCAGTTCCTAGCAAGCGGACAAGCGTCTCTAGCTGTCCAACTACTTAGCTTGAAACCAAACTCCAAATTCGAACTAACCTTCTCTGTCTATGAAGACAACCACCCTAATGCATACATACATCCAATTTTTAATGCAATCAAGCAATTAATAAACACTCTACTGAGCACTCGTGCGTTTTAACATTTTTTTTGGCTGCAGCTGTTAGCGCCGCTTGAAGTGTAGGTTACTTTGTGGAAAATTTTTCAGCAAAGCAGCTTCTAATTCTTCAGAAAATTCTTCAAATTTTATAGCACTTTGTGTTTGTGAGTGTCTAAATGACGGATCGAAAGTCGAAAGATCAGTGCGTGTGCGGAAATTATTTCGTGAGAGCTGGACACACACACGTAAGCACTGCGACTGAAGAGGCCACAAAATGATGTTTTCGTGTTATTGCACGGAATTGGTGGGAACGCAGTGAAAGTACGGAATGATTATTTTTCTATACAAATCTTTGCACTACCATGAGATATTTGCTATGATATCATTGACGGGTTTCACAATAGACATTGCTCATAGACAGTATTCTCAGTTTGCTGAGTGGGCTGTTAGAGTTCTTAAGTCATTACTTTTGAATCGGCTTGTGCGCCAGTTTCTTGAGCAAGTTAAGGAGTCACTCATCTGAGACCTCGCTATATTCGTAACATTTTTGCCAATTAAATTTCTACAAGTAGACAGAGTCATATAAATATTTCCTCTTTTCCGGAGCCTAATTGTAGGGTGCGACTCTTGTGGCACTAAATAGTTTAACTGCGTCACAGTAACCAGGAAAATCACTGTGTCTTGGAATCCACGGCAGGTTTAACCTGTCATTGAGTGTAAGAAATGGTAAAAGATTAAGTTATTCTTTCATTTTCTTTGATGAAACCCTAAGAGACTTTAGTGATTACAAATCCGCTTGTTAGAATTTTATATATGATATATTCCTTATTGTGAGTTATTGCTTTTATTTGATCTGCGCTTGGATTATCTGCCACCTCTGAGGATATCCCTCTACTCTATCCATAAGATACGGTTTCCAATGTTAAAGTTGTTGGCTTCACACCAAGGATAAGGAACCAGATGCAAGTACCTCATGCCGATGCTTGTGAAACAATCTATTTGGGCCATAACGTCCAATAGAAGGTTTTAAATTTTTACAAGAGTGTATTTATTTAAAGAAGTTTTTGAGAGACCCAACTTGGAGGAATAAGAATTTGAACTACAGATTTGAACTTGTTTACCGCTGGATGGAGTTAATTTGTGTAATATAAAACTTCGTGTTTTAAGCTCAAATATAGATAAATGAATACAAATTTCTTAATCTGAATATTTTAGAGTTTTGAGAACTTACAAAAGAACTCAAACTATTTGACACTTATGACATTAAGGTTTTCTGAAATGACTTTTAAATACCCATCCTACATATCGCACTTTTATTATAGTTTTTCACAAGAAGGGCGTCTGATGATACTTCAGAGTTCCTAACGGATAGCTGAATGCATTGTAGCTGTGACACTAAGTTGTCGACTTAGACATCGATTCATGAAAAACTTCAATATGCATATGCTTTGTCTCGACAATAAAACTTTAAAACTCGTATTAAGTAGTTGTGCTTGATATCTAAAGACATCTGTGGTAAAAACTGTAGAGGCGGCACTTAAGTTTAGAGGATTGGAGTTTATTTGACAATTTCCATGAAATATTCAGAAGCAATTCTTTCTTTGAATATTACTTAATATGAAGCAATTCAAAAATATTCTTGCGATTTCAAGATGTGCTTCAAAGACTGTGTGTCCCTAACTGTTGCTTGCCGCGAGCAATTGTTTTTGATTGGTACAAGTTATTCAAAGAGGATTGAGAACGCTTTTACGACGAACCACGTTCAGGTGGCCATCAACATCTACTGATGATCAACACTTCAATATAATTTAAGAACTGTTGTTAGAGAATACACGATTAAAAGACAAAGATCTTACTGGAATCTTTAAAATATTGGAAGAATCAGCGAAAAACCATTGAGGTCTGAGAAAAGTGACATGATTGTTTTATGCTCCTAATAGTAGATGACAGAACTCGCACCGGATAAAACAGCATTTAAATAAATCATAAGAGACCTCTCTTATAGGGATCTCAAAAAGTCATACATTATTTATATTCAAATATAGAAGTTTACAAGTTTGGACCAAAAAAAATCAAGTTGTATTTTCCCTCTTCTTTGGCATCAACTAAAATACCTACTTAATTTTAGCTGGTACAGCTGTACCGGAATGACTGTCCACAGCAAGTACTAAAAAAAGTACTATGCGAATAGCTTTTGAGTTTCAAATCGTTATTATTTTAATAATTATTATTATTATTTCTTTAAACTTCTTCTTTTTCCCGCTATTCATCGCTGAGAAAGCACTAACACACCACTCAACCCGAATAATGAATGTGTCTTATATATAATGGGAAAATTAATTGGAAATTTGTGAATGCCTGCATACTGCAACAACAATAAGCGTATGCTTTTCATATCCGATCAGTTAAACATTCAACATTAAATGCGAAATGTCTAACTTGTGTTGCTTGAAAGCATGTAGGGTCAAAACTCATACATTACAAGGAACATATGCACACACATACATACAAAGAATTGTACATACTGTGCAACGACAAACATTGGCATGTGTAAACGCGATTAACCTCAATACAAAGTTCAAGCTTTGGTTGCATTCTAGCACATATTGACATTGACAAACATTCGCTCGAGACAAAAAGCCTCGCACAATCGGTTTGGCTGGCAGAGATTGAGGATTTCAGGAAAGCGCGATGCAGTCAGTTACTCAGTCAGTCTTTCAGTCAATCCAATGTACACGCCTCGCAGTGCAGTCAGCTAGTTGCACTCACAAGTGGCAATTCAGGTCTCACTCTTAGTTTCGTTTTATTGGTTCGTTTTTTGGGAATGATCTCGGCTGTCCGTGCGCAGAAAAGCATACAAAATCGTTAGTTGAAAATCAATCAGGCAATTGTGTTAGATAGCAAGAAATCTCGACATCTTTCCGGAGTCTGTTCGAATGGTTTTGGTCGTTCTGCTTTACTCTTCATATTTATAGTGTTTTTCTCGAAAATTTGCGAAATCATCTTCCGTTTTTATTATTATTTAAATTCAAGATATTTATTTTCCTAACTCAACGATTGTATTATGGCTATAAGATTTGTGAAGTCCAAAGTAGAGGGCCGATTTTAAATTTCCTTCCGATACTGATTTAGTTTAGAGTAAACTCCGTTTCCAACAACTTGAACTAAATGTCCTGATGTTTCATATAATCGGATCATAGCCCCGCTAATTCCCCACATAACGGTCCTGTTAAAAACTAATAAAAGCGCAACATATCAATAACAAATATGGTATTAACCAGCTTTATAACAGTCGGGGTCAAAATAGGACAATGGGTGTGGCAACGCTCTGTTTTGTGTGAAATCACATATCTGAACGCCTGTACGACCGACTTGGAGCAAAGTTTATGTCATATGGCACAGTGAGAACATGAGCGAAATTTGTCTGAAAACAGGCTTGCTTTACATAGCAATTTTGATATATAGTAATGTTAACTGCCCGAACTAAATGTAGCAAGCAACTTATGTCCAAATTTACGGCCTTCATTATAAATCATAAAGATACAAAATTTGTTTGTAAATTGTCTAGGGTTTTATCGAATAATGAATGTTTTAAAGCAAAATATTTTTATTTTAATTAAAAGTTTTGCCAGCAACTGAGGGACTTTCGCCGGCTTTGATTCCACTAAGTTGCAGGACGCAAACTTAGCCCTTCCTTACTTATTTTAATTTCAACTCTTCATCTCGTGCTCTTAAAAATTGAGTGAACAAATAAAAAAAAAAAAAATATCAAATGCTTTTTTATTAATAACGAAAAAAGTTCGAATATAATATCCACTTAATGAATCAGAATTCAGATCGATGCCTTAGGGGAAATCAACCGTAAAAACGCTTCTACTATTATTCAGTAGGATATTGGCCAAAGTTTGTCAGCGGTCACAAGCACAAAAAATTAGATGCTCGTGCGTGAAGTAACGTCAACACAAGTCACTTAATGAAAAAGAAACATGGAAATTGTTATTATCAATATTGTTGTGTACAGTACGTCACAGTACTACAATAACGTGGTTCGCATTAAGTCAGTGCGCGAAAATTCATCGAACGAGCGGAAGAGTGAGAGAAGCTAGGCAGCGGCTGTTTGCTTCCCGTAAGTGCGGAAAAGTGTCGCATGTAACGGCAATGCCTCGACGGTGCAGCAGCGCTGATGTCGTAGGCGGCTGTAATTGCTCGCTTTTCGCATAATAAATCGAATTGACAGTTAATGACAGCGCAGCTTACTACCGCAAATGAGTGGTTCGTTGGCTTCGGCAGTTCACTAACTCACTTAGTCAACCAACCAACTTAACATAGTACTTACTACGTGAGCTTACAAATTTGTAGAGCAACTCATGTAGTTTGTCTACAGCGTTGCATGGGCGTATGCTTTAGAGGTGCCCATCGACTTTAGAGATTTTTCCTCTAATATCGTCTGTTGTTTGTGGCACTTATGTTTGTTTGTTTTGTTGTTCATCATATTTGGCTAAACGCATCAAAATACTTAGTATTATCCATTTTCTACTTACTAAAAGTTTTTATCGACTTTGGTCCTATGTTGGCGACAAAAACTTTTAAGGGTAAACAAGAACACACTACAGTCGCCTGTTTGGCTGTGTAGTTCCACGAAATCAATTTACTTATTTAAATTACCCAACTTATGGAGCGAACTTTAACTTTTAATAACAATATTTAAGATCTTATTTACCGTTAGTTACTTCAAAATATAATTTATCTTAGTTCAAAGTGAAACTGTGGTTTAATATAAGACAAAACATATTGCAGTTACAGCTATATAAACTTAGAAGAAAGTATAAGGGGTACTTGTCTCTTAGGATTTCTTGGAACTTCAGGAACACAAAAACGAACGAAGCTCTGATCAGCTCTTACAGCTGTAATTCTATATTTTCCGCAAATGTGCTTAAATACTGCGTCGCGGCCTTTAGCTCAGTCTGATGGACTATTCTTGAAAGCTATTCGCAGAGCATTCTGCGGAATCGTAGAAGACTGTTATGAATCCTCTTGGTTTATACAAGGTGGCGCAAAAAATAACCTTCCGATGTTTTTTGGCTGCAATTTTTTTTTTTTTTTTTTTTTTAATGAAATTTTGATTCTCTCTGTGGATTATTTTTATTTGGTCTTCTAAATTTTTTTTACATCAAGCCGACAATATGATCTCATGTAAATGGCCACCGCCACAGTTGATTTTCATTTTATCCTTTTTTATGGCATTTTCCATCACTTTGGCCAGAACTGCCGGTGATAGGTACTCTGAGGCTTTTTGACACAAACCCGCGACTTTAAAAAGCTCCACAAAAAGAAGTCTGGAGTGGTCAAATCAGGCGATTTTACTGGCCAGTGCAAATCGCCAAAACGGGAGATTAGTCGCCCGGGAAATACATCCTTCAGCATATCGTTTGTGGCACGCAGTATAGCGTACTCTTGTTTAGTTACGTGTATTTCGCATGTGTTTAGTGCACAAATGCCAAAACAGAACTGATATTAGAGGTCAATTGCAAAATATATAACATCTTCTGATCATCTTTTGCGAAAGGAAACTTCTTTGATATCTTCGCGCGAAGCTTTTGGAATTTTTTTGCAGATACAGTATCTAAATTTCGAATGCCGAACAAATTTATCATCATATCCTGGGCGATAATCTCCATCTATCATTGTCATTTTAGTACTATTCAGCTCCAGATTTAACAAGAGCTTAGTCTTGGCTTGCTCCATTGGATTTATAATCACCATACGAAGCATCGTTATAGTATTCTCTTTAACAATATATCTTCGAGAATAGTCAACACCTCAATATATGGTAGATATCAGATATTTACTCTCACTTCTTAAAATCTACTCCAATTCAATTGCTAAATTCTAGAAATGAGTAATGACCTCTAACAAAAATAGAGAAGTTTTAATCCTTGCAATGGAACTTCTTCATTTTGGTAATACATGTCTTTTGCCAGCATCCGTTACTCTCCAGATGAAACTGGTTTGAATTTAACCAAAATTGTTTAGCTATTTCTGATTTTATAAGTGGCCCAAGAAAAAATGTGAGGACTCAAGAACACAAGAGTCTTCTATACGATATCTTGCTGAAGAGTGGTAGACGCCAATTCTAGTTTATAATATTAATATATCTGAAACCATGATCTTCAGTTTCTAAATACATTGAACAATATCTTCTGAGCTCTCTCGTAAATACGCCTAAATCTACATTCACATAATTGTTTATGTCAAATATAGAAAGTTAAAAGCATGAGTCCGAAAACTAACTGTGTGCTGGAAAAGTCAATTAATTCGATAACCAGCTGACCACACCAAACAGCACGGTTTCCAGGCTAATTAAGTTTTTAAAAATTAAGTGCAAAACAAAAATTGTAATCCAATTTCATTTAACGGAACTTGTGAAAACTTCACGTAGTTTGTGTTTGACTTTACATCATTTGCAAAATTACCATGTAATAATAAGTAGGTGGACTTGTGTGAAAATTAAACGTGGTAGCTTAAAGTGTTATGGCTGATTGCAGACACACACTCACACGAGCACATATGCATATATGCATAATTGTGAAAACTAATTGTGTCTGCATGGAATGTCACATAGAATTTTAGAGGAAGAGAGCTTGTGTGATATTGGTGAAAATGTTATTTTTAACAAATATACAATTAAGATTGAGTTAGCAGATAGCTTTAATTTCCACGCTGCCTGTTTACCAAGCATATATATTAAACAAATAAGGAGAGTTAGGTAGGGGTATATCCGAACACTTCACACACTTGCACCTTGCAAGCATTGAAACTAGAAGAATGGCTTAAGAAGTAAAAAGGTAACCAGAGGATCGGAATCTAATCAGTTTTATATAAAGGTACAAATATTCTATATAACTGAAACACTGACCAACAAATTTGGTTTAAGATTTGTTAGAAAAACGAAAATCACTATACGTATGCATGTTTGGGAGTAGGAGTGGTACCGACCTGATTTTATCTGTAACTATTATCACATACCACATACTAAAAAAAACTGTTCCATGGATTTTATTAAGGTCCTTCACCTACAATCATCTGTGATATGGAGTAAGGTAAGCCGGATGTTCCATAGTAAATGTTATGTGGGGGCTAGGTCAAGTTTCCCGATTCAAACCGCTATTGATACACAGAAATACTATTGCACGGAATGTCTGCATTTCAATTGTATATCTGAAACATTGAATGATATTTGCGGTCAAAAGTCAACCATGCATACTAGGGTCTTTTACATTTTTGGTTGGATTTGGACAAGTTTTGGTATAAGGTGACATAATTTAAAGGATTATTATTTCAAACCATTATTTCGTATATGAATTACGTCTTAATTTGTGAACGGGAAAGTGAAAGTTTCAAAAAAAAAAAAAAAAAAGGAAATTTGAAATTGTGTTATATGAGACTACTTCGTGTGAATGTAATCCAGTTCCGTTCATTTTCACGCTGTAAGACAAAAATGTAAAAATGTCAGCGAAATGTCATGTTCCGAATTTGATCTGCTGTACCGTTGCAGACCTAGAGATATGGGATTTCATCATTGTCCGATTTTGCCATGAGCAAAGCTGTCATCTGCCATTTCGGTGTAGGAATTGATTTTTGCGCTTTTAGGGGTTTTAAGAGGACCATTAGATGATTGTGATATTGGTTCTTACAAGACTTATATTGAATTAATTTGGCTATTTTAGGTACGGAAAATTTTGAAAAGTGGTTGACATTAAACTTGTTAGAGGGCGGGGCAAACGACTTTTTCAAAATGTTTTGCCTACAGCTGCACCTTGCTACTACGATCCCCTATATTAAATTTGAGGTCTATATCTTATGGTATTTTATACGTTTTCGGTTAATGGCGTTTTGTGGGCGTGGCAGTGATCGGAAGATGCCCATCTACGAGCATGTACTTTTTTTGCAAAGAAATGTCCATATCAAGTTTCACGAAGATATCTCAATTTTTACTCAAGTTACAACTTGGTCGGACAGACAGTCACTTGGACTCGTCTCGTCATGCTGATGATTATATATATACAACCCTATTTGTATGTTGTTTAGTTTTAGTTTAGGTGAAAAAAAACTATAATACTCTACAGCAACATGTGGCAAGACTGTAAAGATTATAGCACATTTTCAATATAAAAATGTATATAAAATTGTGCAATGACAAAACGCTATAAAACGGAAAATCCGTAGTAAATGGCACAAAGTTTAAATGTATTCGGTATATACATATACAGACGCATATGCACATACAAGCATACTAAAAGTTATTTCTGCATGAAATTTAAAACTCAGAAACACCTGCGGCACATGTGAACGTGCCAGTATGTAGGTGTGAGTGAGAGGTTGTATTACTCAGTATTATACTTGTAGGATGTCTCATATATATTTGTATGTGTTCAATATAATGCAGGAGAAATTCGCATGACTTCCAGGATACTGACTAAACTTTATTTATGGCGACTTATTCGAAACAATTCTGTTCTTATATAGTGCAATATATGTATATATGAAAGTACATAACCTACACAGGTCGATACGATTTTTGAATCTTCTTCTTCTTCTTGATTGGCGTAGACACCGCTTACGCGATTATAGCCGAGTTTCTTCTTTTCGCTACGTTGCGCCAATTAGATATTTTTTGAATCTGACTTTTGCATATTAAATAATAGCTTCTCTTGCAGCCAAAATAAGGGACAAGAAAATGTTTGATTAAATTTCGATTTTGCAGAAATTTTTCTCGTCTTTTTTATATTTGGATGGGAAAATCAGGCCTACAAGTATCTGAAAAAACCAAACTTTATGGCTAAAATAAAAATTCCAGTGTTCCTTGTTGTCTAGACTGGTAGATCGAGATTGAAATTATTCACCCAAAATAAAAATTTTTTTTTGTTGACCGGTGTTATTAATATTACAAATGGCGCACGCCACATTGGAATCACAATATGCCTTTCCGCAATTTCTTTTACAAATAATTTACATGCAAATGTTAAATCGAATTAATAGCGCGTGAAAGTTGCATTTTAATTGCATAATATCATTTGAGTTCACACATACATACAAGTTGGTACATGTGTCACTATTGTCAAGAGTAAAATTTGGGATGCAATGGGGTATAGTAATACTTCTGGATAAGCAGTTACAGTCGTAGGGCTGTACCCAATTCCTACTCTTGCATCCTAGCCGCACACCCTGAAAACGTGAGTAACCCTTGTGTAAGATGTGGTAGCCAAACCGCGTGGAATGCCTGTCACGGTTAAAAAAGAGAAAGCTTCAGGGGAGCGACTTCGATGTATTCTGTTTTAGAGTTCGCTGATGTCTAATCGCAGCATCTGTTAACCAGAGGTACAGGTTGTTATATAAATGTGAACTAAACTCTATACTACTAGTCAAGCGAGGTTGTGCCTCGGATGAAAGGCCCAAGCAAACGTAATGAGGATTGTGATTTAAGGGCATGGACCTGCAATGTTTGGTCCCCAAATTGGGAAGGTGCTTATATTCTCGTTAGAATAGAAGCTGACATCACAGCCTTCTAATAGCACAAACAACCAAAAACGTAGATCCGTGGCCCGTGTCAGCTGATACGACCTAACTTATGGGCGCGGCAGTGTAAGTGAACAGCGAAAAACGTTACTCCCTTCTCTCTTTGCCATAGGAATTCGTTGGCATTTGGATTTTTGCCGTAGAAACGTGTCAGCTGTTTGCTTTCTCACAACGTAGGGTTGCCAATCGCGATATACTGCAGTAATTATAAAAGTTGTCTTCAATATGTTTTAAATTTTCTTAAAATAACTCAAAATCAGAATCCAATGCTATTATTTATAGTTTGTTTTCAGTTTTGATATTTTATATTATAAAAATTGTAATTGAAAACTTAGATGTGTACAAAAGTATATATGCGTAATATGCGTATTGAGCAATGGCAACATTGTTCAAATGAAAACGAACATAGATGGCTGATTGCTGCGTTTTTACCACGGGTTCAAGGCTTTTATTATAGTGGCAATATAAAGGAGCGTAAATTTGGTACGGGATTCGTGGTGGGAAAAAAAACTCAGTCGTCGAGTCTTGACCCAGCCCCGACGGAAGAGAAAAACGATATGAAAAACGTCTTTTTTGCTTGGTGATTTTAATGTTTGGTGATTTTAATGCCTCGGTGGACAAAGAATTCATCTTTGGTACAATAAAATTTTAGGCTCCAGGGCGAAACTTTCTCAGAGGGATTGAGGAAATTAATCAAGCTATGCGGCTGTCTCCGGATCGAAAGGTTTGAAACCAGATCGATCATGTTGTGATGGGTGGATAACATGGTACCAGTGTTTTTGAAGTGCATACGCTGCGAGGGCTAACTTCGACTCAGACTACCAGCTTGTTGTAGCGAAGAAATGCGATCGCAGTTATGAAGCAAAGCATGATCGGCAACAAGCGCAGGGACAACTACTTGTCACATTGACCAACACCATTTAGAAAATTCCGTAGAGGAATATTTCAGAATCAGTACAAGAGGTGATTATAATTATGAAGAATAGTCTGAAGCAAGAAGCTAAGCCTCGCGTTGTGTAAACCACCTAGTAAATATTATATAGCTCAGAGCAAAGCCATTTTTTTCTTACTTATTTTACTGCATTAATGAATTTTGGTAAATCTATAAAAAGGAACAGTTTCTATTTATAAAATTAATTAGCAATAAGCGACAATCTGCAAGGCAATACAGTGCCACATGAAAGCCATCAAACTAACCAGTCTGTTGCTGGATATATTGTTGATATATACATATATTGATCATCCGAATTTTAAAACTCTTTGATATCTCCGTCCAAAAAAGTTAAGGTAATTCGATATCAATTTGTAATAGTAGATCTTTTTGGCTTGCTCTAGCTATTAAATATTGAACGTTTATTGCGAATTCCAAACAACAGTGACCCATATATCCTTTTGAAATTTCTTTTATCTCAACATGTTCCGTCGAGTAGCTGTTTTCGAAGTATCAGGGTGAGGTTCATAAAATATTTAAAGTTAGGCTACTTAAAATTCGCTAAGCCACAGTTTAAGAATCACGGTTTACAGCAACCGAGCGTTCTCTAATTTCACTACTCGATTTCGCTTGCTAAAACAACACTCAGATTACCAATCGATATAGCTCGTTTTTCCATTTTTCTTAAATATGCACAAATGTGCACAAATTCTTTTACTCGCTGTCGAAACGAAGTCCGATTCGGTTGAAATTTTGACAATCCACGAGAACGTACTAGACGATAGTAGATTTATTTTTACAATAGTTAATTCAACGCAGTGTGAGTCTAATTTCTTATCGAACCGACTTCGTAATTTCGGGGAAATTATGACACCTAAAGTTGTGAGCTAGATTTCACACCTGATAGATTAACTGGTGAATAGTTTGGCCAATCATCTTAATATATAGCCGCTATTGCTTTACCATCGAGTTAGCCGCAAAATACCAGAGTCATAACATGGTTGCGTTAATGTAAATTATATAAATAAACTCCAATAATGTATTCGAGCAGCTCGAATTATGTGTAGCAGCAAACACTTATAACTAGCACAAAAGTGCACTAACACAAAACCACACCGATAAATATATGATCGCAGAGATGTAATAATAGCGGAGAGAATTCTTGTGTTCGATCTGCCACATTGTAGCCCTGTCAACGCGTCCCAGCTCAACACAACTATTTAATACATATTTATGAGCTGTCTTTCATGCATACGATGCTGTTTGGCCAATCGCCACACACCTGTTAGCGACACTTGGCAACAGAGGTAGCTTAGAAAACTGAACAAAACATTTACGGTATTTTTCTCTCTCTTCGCTCTTCCGAGTAAAGCGTGTGCGAATTATTATTGAAATTCCTCTGTTCGCCCGTGTTTTGCTTCTATCATCAGGGAGCTGGAAGATTCCTCGTCCTTCGTTGGTTGTGTACTTTAGTGACTAATTATTTCTGACAGCACACTATTTGCTTTAATGTAATACCATTCCTGAATTAATGCGTAAATAACTACAGTGAAATACAATAGCGAGGTCAAAGTTCACGCGGTTATTCTTTCCAATCAAAATACTCTGCTACATCAAAGGCTTTACAGGGATACTGCAGATAGAAGCGTTTACCATTATTATAAAGTTTTTCATCTGGCTGCACAACGGACTGTCCATAAGAGTCTAAGTGTACCCAATCATGCTGAGATATCTAACCCAATCTAACCTAAGCTAACATTGCATTCACGACATTATCAACAATTTGAACTTTCAACAGGTTATACTCTTCAAATTTATATTGCTCTAAGAGTAGGTTTCAAGCAAATGCATTAAAATTATTTAAACAAGAAAAAGCAATTAAACCCTCACAAAATTTCTTTTCGAAGAGTATGGCACTCTGCAGTGAGTATTAATAAATGAAACGTATATACTCACATGCTTCAGTTAGACAAGGTCACCAAAATTATAATAGAGGGTTCTTCGGATAGGGTGGGCCGGCTTAATTTATACGCTATGGTATAATTCTGTTTAATTTTGACCAATGAGTTTACCTCTGCGACTTGGTAAAATTTTATAAATACGAAAACCTTTACGCTTGCAGTTACTTCAATAGTGATAATAGCGTCCAGACGTAAGTGCAGAAGAGGTTTAGTAGAGGAAGAGGATACTGCATAAACCTATACTGACGGGTGGAAAATTGGACTGCGAATTAAGGGCTTTGTTTTTACTAAAGTAGGAAATCTTTAAACTCAATAGCAGGTCAATTGCACCTGCCCATAATTTGGGTTCCAAGTCATGGGAACATCTTTGGCAACAAAAAAGCAGACGAGTTGACGAAGCTAGAATCCCCTCTAGACGAATTCGAGACAAAGTTAATGCCTTGCCCGCTGATGTGAAGGTTTAAAAATCTATATATATAACCAAGTTCAAGATTGTGGAGCCAAAATATGAAAATTTAAGAATGAAGTTTCTATTAAATAGGTTCGAAAAATCATATATAAATTTACAGCTACTATAACGGGACATTGTCTATTTGGAGAACATACGTTAAAAAAGGGAATACCCTAAAACCATATTTTCCACTGGCGAAAAATTGAGTGGAGTATGGAAACGGTTCTGCACTTCTCTGGAAGTGCCCCGACGAAGAAACGACTGGCGGGGTGTTGTTAACTCGGATATAATCGTGTAAGCGGTGTCTACGCTAGTAACGAAGAAGAAATTATTAGTGCGCAAAGATGGAGCGAGATAGCAAGCTTTTTACCCGCATCCAGCGCTAATTGAGCCCGAGGGAGTAGCGCTTCTACCTACTGCCCACTTAGAGCCAGCGAAATACCGATTTCGAAATCCTAGAAGGGAAATGACATCGAACAATTAATCTTCTTTTGATTGCTGTGATTAGCTCTTTCGAATTTGTAACCCTACACGATATTTTTATTTTACTAGGTAGATGGGTAGAGTGGCTGTGTAACGACGCTCATTGAGACTCCACCGGAGCTAAAGTCCCCTCACTTTATTTAATCGTACGTACGCTCCCATGTGATATCTCCAATTTATGGGCAATCTCTCTCAAGCTCAAATGGCTATTTTTGGCAATAATTTCCATCCAATATCTTCGATCGCACTCATTGAAGGCCGTCCAGAACGAGAAATGTCTTCCACGGTTTCCCGACGCTCTTTGAAGGCGTAAGTGCGCGGTTTTGATAGAGCAGATTCACCAGAAGCCTTCTGCAACCTTTTCAATGTATCGGCACACTCAAATTCATTCGCAACACAAATATAATACGTTGATCAATATTTTCGGACATTGTAAAATTCCACAAAACACTACTGAGGTCGGCTGCTTTAAACACAGTGGTTGACAGATTACGCTAATTTTTGGTATCATAATTAAGGACAGTTGTGCCAACCTTGGAAAAAATTTACCTGTCTTCCATATAAGCGGGAGATTGAAATGAAGAATTTCCGATGTTTCACAATCGCGGCTTTTATAATCTCCTTCCCTTTAACCTCAAGATAGTTTCTACAAAAGTCGTGATATTTTACTTAATCGGTGGCTTAATTTTGGAGCGTTTAAATGTTTTCCTTTAAACTACGCAATCATATTCAGAAATCATTAATTACAAAATAAGACCCAGAAGTACTAGCTTTGGCTACTTGCAATTGAAACACCCAGTATAAATGTCATTACTCTGCAATATTACACATTTATATTTTTCAAGGTGCACACTGCGCCATAATCGTGCACATGTTAGTGAAATTTCTCATCTGCTATTAAGATTTCACAGAAACTCTGCTTGTTATTGCATAAGTTATTTGTGCTTAGTTGCGTCATATCTATAGTTTCACTAAATCCACAGGTAACACATATGTATATATGTGTATGGCACAACTATGTGGCATGTAAGTGTGGGGGATTGCCTCTGGCTTGGACGCTAAACCAACCTTGGCGATAAAATGTCTTCAAGCAATGGCTCGAGCACATCACCGACTGCAGGTGATAGTCGTCTTGAGGCGCCTGGCAACCGTTTCCCGCTGACTATGCTCTCTTTGAATAAAATGCAAATGAGTAATGTCATCAGCGTGCACACTCCAGTGCTGTGAACGTCATCAAGCGGCGTTGTGCATATGTAGTGTGAGTGTGTGTGTGGCATTCATTTCCTACTCGCACGTCCATGCATAATAGGAGGTGGTGGCTGCCTACAACCTCTTCGAATTATAACTCAGAGTAAAAAGCACTTGATATACATACATACATATAACCATACTCGCATATTTATAACCAAACATACATACATACCCATTCATATGCTGTTATGTTTCTGCTAAGACATTTTCATCTTTCTTGTGCTCATTTGCAAAGCGTGCCTTTTTGCGGCTGTAATAGACGGGTGGTAAGGAAGCTGCCGGATGCGGTGTGGAGAATGGTCGCCGTAATGCTATTCTAATTAGAAATTGTAATGTTCATGTTTTCATAATTTTCAGCAGCAGGATGCTCTTAGCAACTTTGCGAGCATACTTAAATGCTTTTGTCGCTTTTATCAACGTTTATGAACAGCAAAAATTTTCTTTCAAAAAATTGGAAATAAAATGCAAAGAAATATACGCTCTTTAGCGCATATGCTTTATATATGTACCTATACATGAGCAATAACATATTTCCCTTTATAAGGATACTTGGCCATTTCCATTCGAATAATTATTTTCTTAACGAAATCAAATGCGCAATAGAATTCCAGCTCTCGACACCCATCATCACCATTTTCACTGAAACTTATTCTTCTCAAAATAAGTAGAAGCTATTCATATGCAATTTTAATTAATAAAAGCTTGTATTTTGCAAGGCATCAGCGGGTGTGTATTAAAAAAATGCTATTAAAAATTGCTTGTTCAACTTACCCTTATTTAGTTGTAGCTACATTCTGATTTTGGCCACAGTGAACTGAAAAAATATTAAGAAAACAATTTTTATAATATTTTTTTATGGAGAAAATAATTCCCAAGTTGATAGGACTGTCCCTATTTACTATGCCAAACATGATCTAGTTTGTATATAACAGCTTTTTAAGTCTGTACACCTCACTAGTGCGTTGCTATTTGTACAATATATAAAAATATCGAACAAAGAATTTCTCAAAAATTTTATATTTTTAACCAAACTTTATGTTTCGAATGTCGGAAAAGAATTACGATAATTCAGTTTTATAATAAAATAAGGAGGTCGAGAGATCGTTGAAGTCATGCCTCGTTCTGAACGACCTTCGGCTATTTCAACTGATGAAACTAGTAAAAAAGTGAAGAACAAGGATCATCAAGCAAATGTTGCAGAGTTAGCAAGAGAGCTCAATGCCTCTTGCGAGTCTGCTCGAATGACTTTGGTGGATAGTTTGATGTGAGACGGGTTCTTGCTCGACTCGTCCCGATAAAGCTGAATTTTTTCAAAAAAAGTACCATAAGAGATTTTTTTGCACATGCTCGATCGTGCGAATTCCGATCCCACATACATAGAAAGCATTATACTCCCAATGAATATGGGTTTATAAGTTTTACAAGCAATCAAGTTAACAATAATCAAAATGGAGGGGAAAAAACAAGCCATACCAAAATAAACACGACAAAATCGCTGCTTGTTTTTTCGCTATTCGTGGTTTGGTGCATAACAAACTTGTTCCGGAAGGAGAGACGGTCAATAAGCAGTTCTATTTGGTTGTATTGAGGCATTTGTATCACTCATGACTTTTGCACGATGATAAAGCACCATCGGATCGAGTCGCGATTGTTACCCAATTTAAAGCCAAAATCGCAATGAATACCATCGATCAACGACCGTCTTCACCAGATTTGGCTTCGCATGATTTTTTCTTGTTTCCCAAGCTATAATTTCTGCTTTGTTTAACTCGTTTCCAATCTATCGAAGAGATAAAACAGAATTAGCTAAAGGAGCTTAAGGCCATCCCAAAAGATGCTTATGAAAAGTGCTTCGAGGTCTGGAAAATAGTTGGCGTAGGAGTATTACATCTGTTGGAGATGACTTTGAAGGCAACAAAATAGATATTAATGAATATTTAAATATTTTGCTTTTTATTTAACCCTAACTTGGGCACCAACTTTTTACTACGATTTCGGGCACTATTTACATTTGTAAATACGTACATTTTTATATGTTATTTTAGAGAGAAGTTGATATTACGTAAAAATGTAATAGTTAGAGAGAGAAAGAGAGTAACTTTTAGGAATAACATTTGTCTTGCTAGACACATGCTATTTTATTCCAAACAAAAGTGTCTCTTTTAGAGTAAATTTTGAGAAAATGATAACGGACAATGCTCTGAGTGCTGTACCTGATGAAGATGATATGCAATTAGAAGTTAACGAAGTAAATGACAATGCTTCTGATACAGAAATGGCGGCACATCCAGTGAAACTGGGTCACGGAGGTGACTCGGAAAATGGAGTGTGATGATGAAATGGAAGCAATAGATATGCCAACCATTGATGAAGAAAGCTATTTTCTTGGTAAAGACGGGACCAACTGCAAAAGAAGCCCGCCTGGATTTCAGCGCCTTCGGCAACAAAACATATTCCGTGAAAGTCCTTTTATAGGTCCCAATCCAAACATTAAAAATATGAGCATATTTGACACATTTTACGCTATAATGCATCCGACAATACCGACAATTGTTTGCCGAAATACGAACAAAAGAGGCAAGGCTGAGTACGAAAAACTAGAAGCGAGTGAAAGCGCTAGCAGTGCAAGGTAAGTTAACATTATAATTATTATGGCCTTTCTCGCATGCAGAAATATGTTTGACATCATCTTTAGAAAATATATTTGGGAAGATGTATCAGAAGAGGAGCTTAACACATTCTATGGTATACTAATAGCTATTGGTAGTCATAATGCCAGCAATGAGAAACTTGAAGCACTTTGGCAAAAAAATGCATTTCCTTTGTATCGGGCAGCTATGTCAGCAAAACGTTTCAAACTAATTTTAAGATTTATTCGTTTTGATCAACAAAATGCTAGAGAGCAGCGATCTTTAACAGACAGCTGCACCAATTTCCGAAATTTTCGAAATGCTTAACGCCAATTTGCGCCAAAACTACAGACCACGCGAAAATATAACTGTAGATGAACAGCTCTTTCCTTTTATACGCCGAACCAAGTTCACGCAGTATATTCCATCCAAGCCAGCCAAATACGGCATAAAGCTATGGTGGGTATGTGATTCGAAATCATACTACCCTCTGACTGGTCAAATTTATACTGGTAAATCGGGCAGTGACAGAGAAAAAAACCAAGGAGAAAGAGTGGTTAAAGATTTGGTTGAACAGTACAAAAATACTGGAAGAAATGTCACATGCGACAACTTCTTTACAAGTCTTCCACTTGCAGATACACTTGCAAGCTGGAAATTGTCTTTGGTTGGAACCATGAAAAAAACAAAGCATTCTTGCCCTCGGAGTTCAAGCCCTCCCCGCAAAGGTTGGAACATTCGAGCATATTTGGATATGGAGAAAACAAGACAATTTGCTAGTATGTTCCCAAAAAGAACAAAGCCGTTGTTTTAGTTTCAACAATGCCATGTGACGACACCATCTCCGGTATAAAACCCAATGTTATTTTATTTTACAACGAGACGAAACGAGGTGTTGACGTAATGGATCATATGCTACGGCAGTATTCCACAAAACGCAAAACACATCGTTGGCCACTTGCTCTATTTTATAATATTCTGGACATTTCAGCACTTGCGACCTATATAATACATACAGAAAATTTTTCATCACAATTTGTATCCCGAAATGGAAATTATTTTTCATAACATTTATAGTAAATAGGAATGTTTTATATTTGTACTATTCATCAAAACAGTTGGACGTCGTTGGTTTTTTTGGCAGCAATTAGCAGAACAACTTTGTATGCCAACAATTTTGAAAATATCCCAGATTCCTCGTGTCATTTCATATTTTCCAACAAAGAGCGCAATTGAGTGCATTGTTGGTGTACCTATTCATGCATTGCATAGCGAAAGGAATTATGATTTTGTTCCAGACAAAGATGATCGTGGGCATTCGAAAATAAAATGTGCTTGCCATATGTGCTATCAAGAAGAAGGCAAAAGGAAGCGGTCAACATGCAAAGTTTATGGCCAGTGCAAAAAACCGGTTTGTATCGGAAACAGCAAAGTGCAAACAAAATGCAAACTATGTATAAGAAACTAAATTTGCAATTTCTTGTGTATTCCTTATTTTTCTTATTTATAAGCACATAATTTAATAAATAAATAAATTGTATTGTTTTAAAAACGCAAAAACAAAAAATATTTACATATGTAAATAGTGCCCGATTATGAAGAAAAAATGAGAAAATTGAAAAAAGTTACGGTAAATTAAATTTATTTTTTTATTTTTTTCTATTCACAGGAAAAACATGAAAAAATAGTCACTGAGTATGAATCGTAATTCTATAGGACCGAAAATGTGAAAATAATAGCTATTTTAAAAATCGAATATTTATATATGTAAATAGTGACCAAGTTAGGGTTAAAATTTTCGGATACCTTTTTTGTAAAAGGATCCGGCCTTGATTTTGATCAGTTTGTATGACAGCTATAGTTATAATACAGTCTTCAAATATGAACAAATTCTTCGGAGATGGTAGCGTTACTTTGGTTAATGTCTAGCTAAATTTTATCAGGATATCTTATCGAATAAAAAGTGGCTTGTTTGGAAGCCGTTGGAGGAAGGATGCAGGAAGTTAAGAAGCAGAGTAGGTGGTGGAGTCTTCTGTCCATTGTAGAGTCTTTCCAACAGATGTTGAAAGGTGTTCATATGAACTACTTGTACTTAGCAAAGTCAAAATCGCCACAATTATATATAGGTGCTCTGACTACACACTGTTTACTAGGCTTTCACAGTCGGAGACTCTATAATCAGAGGGACGAGATGAGCCGAGTTAGCCATGTCCAACTATTTTTGAGATATCCCGCTGAAATTTTGCAGACATCCTTTTCTTCCTGAGAAACTGCTCCTTTCTCGTAGCCGTCGATATCGGACAAATGTTGTACACACCTGCCATACAAACTGAACGATTGAACAGTTGATTCCGGCTTGTATATAAAACTTTTTTAAGTATGTAGGATATTATAGCTTTGGTACCGATGTTAACGTTTTATCTTGTTTAATTTTTATGACCAAAAAATTAAAATAAGCAAAAATCTGAGGGGATATGACCAACGGGCATAAATATGAACTTCCATTGTAAAGTTAAAAGTGAATTTAGTGAATTTTAGGAACGGCTGAATGGCCAATGTTTTGATATTCATCTTTTATTTTGACTGAATTCATATAATACTTCCTCAGAAAAGCGCAAAATATTTGGCACACAAAGTCATACAAAAAAAAATAAACGCAGTCTCTTATTTTAACGATTTAATTATATTAAAATTATGAACAAAAATCCAATAAAAATCCACAGTGAAATATAAACAAGTATAACTAAATATGTCAGATAACAGTAAATAAAATAAGTCTTTAAAGAGTTCACTGCAGAAGCTGTTGCTGTCGTCCTTGCGTCGTTATGTCATAAATCATTTCGCTCACCTTGCCAACAAGCGCTCTAGGTGAGCATAATCACTGCGCCTGGGTCAAGTTTAAAATAAATTAATTTCATATGAAAGTTGATAATGCAAGCAGTTTTATTGTTGATATTGTCGCTGCTGTCGGCGACGGCTGTGATTAGTTTAGCGATGCTGTTGACAGCAATTGGACAGATGGAATCGCAAAAAACCTTTGCACACACACTCATACTCACATTTACCCATACTCGTATTGTAACGCATAAGTTAAAGCCACGAAATGTCCCACAGGTAGAAGGATGACAGACAAATCGTGCAAATGGAATTGTAAAATGCGTAAATTACCACGAAAAAGGCATAAATAAACATGACAAAGGAAAAATAATCACACAGCCACACATAAATACTAAGCTTTATGTAGAAAAGTTGTGAATGAATTTAGGGTAGGGTGGTGTCTTCAACAAAGCTTTGTTGTTAGGGTAAACCAATGCAGACGAGCATTGCCACGCGCTAGGCGCCTGATAAACAACTATGCCAATTCCTGCATCTGTCTGCTGTTCTGTGTGTCGCGCTTATCAATGGCAGTTGGTATATGCTACCAAATGACCTGCTTGTGTTTTGTCGCCAAATTCGTTCCTCGGCATTTAAAAAGTTGTAATTTTTTCTGCGTCTTTTTTGTGTTTGTGGTGCGCGCTGTTGGGATCCTGCGGTAAACTTTCATATTATTATATACGAAATTGCAGAAGTCACATAGAAACACAAATTTGAGATTGTACTTTTTTTTTTTGTACCACTGTGGGCCAAAACAGTAAGAAATTTTAAATTTAAAATTCGCATAAGGAAACCCATTCGTCCAGATATTTTTTACGTGGTGGTATGCCTGCCGGTGACATCTGTGCCAAATTTCACAACGAAACAATCAGTAGTGTTAAATTTTAAATTTTTTGTACGGAATCAAATTTACCCAAAAGAAGAAAAAATAATGAAATTGTAAAGAGAAATTAAAATAATGAGAAGAACTAATAGAATATGATTAAACTCGACCTCAAAATATTCGGTATAGAGGGCATCGTATCGAGCTCTATACTGGATATTCCTTGGTCGAACTCGATTCGATTTGTTGAATTCAAAGTACTAAAAATTAAAAAGAAATATCAAGTGTTGAAGAATTAAGTATGCTCTCAACACCTGAAGCCTATACGTATAATATTTTACATGAGAGTATAGTCCTAGTTACAGACGTAATGCTGATTCTCATAAAAAGTGGGCTAAAAGTGGTGATATTAGCTTTAGAGAAGGCATGAAACGGTATTGTTGAAGAAAGCATAAGTCCTCAAATATTTTTAAATATGCTAAACACCTTCAGTGGTGATGTATTACAAATAATAAAATTCTTATGGCAAAAAAAATATTATGACCTATATGTATTAGCCATTGTCTGGATTAGTGTTCCGACCGAATTTTCGTTTGATGGAAATTTGTTGGTTTCAAACCAACAATTTGATGGAAATTTGTTCTTCTACGGAGCTCAGAATAAAATTCCATCTCAAACCATTATGCACCACCTGTCAATAATTTTATAAAACTTGCAACGCAAGAAATGGTTTATTTGGCTAGAAAAAAATAAATATAAAATCTAAAAAAAAATATAAATAATAAATAGTTTTTCCAACTTGTTCAATTTACTAAATATCTAATCTTTTGAGGTTATGATAAGAAACCAGCAAACCAAAAAAAAAAAAAAACTTTTGGACCTATGACTCCGACAAATTTGAATTTGAATAACAACTCGGTCAATATAAATTTGTATAAATTGCGACAATGACAATGACACGGATGACAACTGAGTTTCTGACGGCGATCGACGGTGATAGGTAACATTGTGACGAAATGTTAATAAGTTAATGGCTGCTGTTGAATAGGCAGAGGTAGGTGACCATTGGCATACAAAGTTTCATGTAAACACACTTATACTTTATATTATATATTAAGGTGGGTAAAATAAAATAACGAATAGTTTTTCTCGCTTCGCAATCTATAAAATTGATTGATATGGTAGACACCTCTTAAAAAGGTTCTCCAAGTATGATCTCTTAGTTGTTACGGGAAGGTTCATCGCCTGATGATTATCTGTTTTCTCCTTACTAACAGATAGAAAAAATGTATCTCTCTTCCAATTACTTGAAAAAATATTTCGTTTTTCGGATTTTTTAGAAAATTAAATAGCGAAAACAAACTTTGGTTTATACCCACCCTAATATATATATACATATATATATATATACATACATAGATATGGTTAAAAATAAAATCGTAAACAAAAATGCAAAGCAGATGAGCCAAGAAAAATATTTCAATATCAGCGGGCTTCCGCTGCTGTTTTGGTGTCCTTCAAGATAAGAGACAAAGTAAAACCGTACGGCAGCGTTGCCGGTGCAACAAAGATTACTTAGCCATAGTTAGAACAAATAATAACAGTAAAAAATAATCATAATAATAATACCCAACGATTACCCTCCTCCTGCCCAACCGACGCGAGCAGCACAACGCAACTGAGTTAAGAATTTTTGAATTGGAAATAAAAATAGATTTAAATTCATTTACAAGAAAAACAATGTTGCCACTTTATTGGTTATATATTTATTTTTGTGCTCATTTTATTGTTGGTTTTTTTTCTGTTTTTTTTTTTTCACCACTTTATTTGTAAACAATCGAAAGAATTAATTGTGTTTCCGGCAGTTTGCCGAGTTCTTGCATTTCTTCCTTAAGTTATATAATTTTTGTGATTTTTCTGCCCTTCTTACAATTTTGTTGTGGTTGCTCTGGTATTTCCGCTGTTGCCTTGCTTTGCTTTTTTCTAGTTTTCGCCTGTAATTCTCACATTAAACGGACGACTGGGCAACTCAATTGGGCCTTAAGAACAGTATTTTTGGCACAATACAAAGGGTAGATAACAAAAGAAAAAAACGCGGTTATTGCCGAGTTTAAAACAGCTCGCCAGTCGTTCTTCCTTGCCACTGTTTGGCGCCAATTGGAGATTCCAAGTGTAACCAGATCTTACTCCATCTGGTCTTTCCAGCGGTGTGAATGTATTCCTCTTCCTCAGTTTTCCCGGGCGGGTACTGCGTCGAATACTCTCAGAACCGGAGTGTCTTCATCCAGTGGTGTAAACAGAACTTACGGCGCGGTTATTGAGACCAATCATATCGATGTCCAGAACGGCCATCAACATCAACATTAAAGAAATGGTGCTTAAAAACCGACGATTAACAGTCAGAGATCTTACCGGCATCGTTGGAATATCGAAGCGATTACGTAAAGCCATTTTGAAATGTTATTTTGACCCAAAAAATTGAAACTACGATTGATTCAAAATCACAACTTTTTTCAAAAAATAGCATCACGTTCACGACTGTGGAAGAATGCTTTGTGACTACCAAGATGTGATGAAACGTGTTATTACTGGCGGTGAGTATTGGATCTATGCTTACGGCTCGAAAACCTAGCATCAGTGGACTGAATATCGTAGAAAAGGTAAGCAGAAGCCGAAAAAGCCCCGTCAAACCAGGTCAAAAATCAAGGTTATTTTGACCAGCAGACTGCATTGATTTTTCATAAGTTTTCGCCAAATTTTGAACTAATGTCGTGCCACAACCATCTTATTTGCCTGATTAAGGTCAGAGACCTTGATTATGATGACCTCAGAGACGAATGACTTAAGTCTTTCAGAAAACTCACTTAAAACTGCTTGTATAAAGTTTTGCCATTCTTGTAAGATTTTTTTTGAAATTTCTTTTGTTATAAGTCGGAAAGACTAATATCACGTATGTCACTCATGTATGAACAAAAGTCAGTCGAATTACAAGTTGGGTTGCGTTTGCCAAGAATTTCTAACAACTTAATTTGACAATTGAGTATACTATCCTCATTTACTTCAAATTTATCCACCCCAACAGAAAAGAAAGGCAGGCTTAACATACCATACAGTCTATCGGAAGATCTACAGAAGCAAGCATGTGTAAAAATCACCAAAACATCAAAGTACTTGCGGCAAAATGGACGAATTTTCAATCAAAACCACCAGCAGCTTTGATATCAGCCACACACGGCGGGTCAAACTTGTAGCGTAGTTTTTGTTGTATTTTTATTTTTATTATCTTTGCTGTATAATTGCAGTATTAGTAAAAGAAAGAAAAAACAATAACTTCATTGCATTGAATGTAATAATACCCTTCACAAACCAAAGAATTACAATAGACGGAACTGATTTCTCCGATGTAAACCATTTTTTTCAGATAATATTGCATTATCTTGACTAATAATTCGTGCTAAACGACCCAAGTGAGCAGCTTCTTAAAGAGAAAACGACATATTTCAGATTTCAGACTGATATCTCAAAAACTGATTTACTAGTTCGCGTATATACAGAAGGGATATAAAAATGTTTTACTTACCTAAGCACTAAACCGCTATGAATCTAAAACTAGACAGCGGCGGAACTGAAGAGGCTTACCAACAAATCTCTCGAATTTATATGTACGTACAAATACAGTGTCGGACAAAGCACATTGGACTAACTAAGAATAATTTTTTTTGCAAAATAAAGACCGCATATTCAATACTAAGAAATAATGCAAAATTATTTGACAACTTTTATGTAACATTTATAAATTATAACAGAAGGGAAAAAAGTAAAAAATTCATGCGACATAACTCATTAGACTTTAGCTGAATATGAAAATAAATAAAAAATAATTTTTAAATTAATATTTTACTAAGTAGCATTGTTTAATGATTGCAGTACATCTTTTAGGCATAGATGAAATTAAATTACTAATATGTGTGTAAGTTATTCCATTCCATGCCCATTTTAAAGCATCAAATAGCTTGTTTTTGATACCGTGGAACTGTTCGATCTTAATTTGCCTGTTGGAAATTTCCCATAAGTTTTCAATCGGGTTTATATCAGGAGACTGGGCGCACCATCTCATAACATAAATTTATTCTACCAAACACGAATTCTTAATGACTTTTAGGCTACATTTTTTGAAAAGCATGCTATAATATTAGGGTTTGCAGTATACTATATTTTTATATTGGAACCAATCCATGTTCCCTTCTATTCTATAGATAGGTCCTGATCCTGACCAGAAAAACATCCCCACATCATTATATCATTCTCACCATACTTTACTGTACCCTGCAAATACGAGTATCGTCGATCTAAACGCTTTCCTGTTAATCTTCGTACACATGTCGTTCCATCTGCGCTCTGCAAATTAAATTTTTTCTCATGTGAAAACAATATCGACTTCAATTGCTGTACAGACCAATTAACATGTATTTTTCCAAATTTCAATCGTGCTAATCGATTTTTTTTTTTTGAAATAAATGGTTCTTTCGCACCACGAAAGCTAACAGACAAGCATCAACCATAATCGTTGTAAGCTATCTATAAATTTTTTTTGATGATATCTTTTTATCTTTTTTAAATTTGTACACTATTCGCAAGTCATCCTTTACCGAATTGACTCTAAGACGTTTTCCAATATTAAGTTTTCAACGGCTCTTTCAGTATTGTTCTTGCGTAAAATAGCAGAAACGGTTGATTTCCCCAGAGAATAATTTTTGCAGTCCTCTTTTGCCGCAGGCGTTTGCTTGCAATTAATAATTTATGTTCAGTTGAATGTGTTTTGCCCGCAATTTTTATCTAAAACAATTTTTTAGTAGCATTATTTGAGAAAAGTTTATATTTTTCCCAACACATCCATTCTCATTACAATAAATAGTTCAAATAAGCGATTTATAACTCTTAGTACCTCCTTTCACACTAAATAACGGTAAATTAATTCATTGCAAGTAGTTATTTTGATATTCAAAGTGTTAGTCCAATGAGTTGTGTCGCACAATGTTTTTACTTTTTTCCCTTCTGTTATAATTTATAAATTTTACATAAAATTTGTAAAATAAAATTGAATTGTTTTTTAATATAGAATATGCGATCTTCATTTTGCAAAAAAAATTCTTCTAATGGATCTACAATATGTAAAAATATGACGGAAAATGCGTGAGACTCAGGTTGGTTCAATGAGTTTAGTCCGACAGAAGATTGGGGACTTTGCAATTTCTTTTCCTGTTTCTAAAATATTGCAAACTCGAAATCGTAGTTTACCGATAGGTGGCGCTGAAGTCGAAATTGCTCAAATGGAGTATTAATATTAGTATATTATTGTTTTTCAAATGTCCATAAAATTTCCGAAACTATATTGAGAAGAAAAGTTTTATATTTTCCAAATTAATTTTACTTAAATTGGCACCGATTATTTCTTAAGCTTTCGTCAAAATCTTCAAACAAATTGTTTAGATCGAACCATCAAAATTAAAATACATTTTTTTGTACTTTTTGTACATTTTAAAGCTATATAAAACCTGCACCCGTAAAAAGTATTATAGCTTTAATAACAAAGTGAAAGCTTGAAAAAAATTTTCAAACCACCGCTGGCTTCAGCACACAAATTTAAAACAGTGTGCAGAAAAGTCAACTCAACTCAGCTTGTTACGCTGATAATTAGTATATACATATTTTTCACACGGTCGCCGTTTCCGGGTCGGTATAAGAAATCTAGGAAACTTTATAAAAACTCGATTACGACGTCCACTTACAAGGCGCGCTGCCGTTTCGGCTGATTGAATACTTTCTCACATGTACTCTTATATACAAATTTTAAAGTAGCATTTTGTAATTTTACAAAGAAACATACAACGATCACATGCTTACTAACTTATACAACAAAAATGTTAACCGGTACCTTAGTGTCCTTTAGGAATTGTAATATGTAAATGAAAACTAACTTCACTAAACTTATATTTATGTACGAGAATATGATATATGTATGTGTGTATGTGTAGATATTAAGACAGTAGGGGTTTCAGTCTTTTCTTTTTGGTTCGGTTATATTTTGCACTTCGTGGAGTAGAAAATCAAATTCTTTTTACGAAAGACTGCATTTTGTATGACCATACTCTGGTGCAGCTACAAATACAAACACACATACATAAAGGTAGTTAAGAACACCGAGGAGGAGGTGTATGCCGTTAACTAAGTTGAGCTTCCTTCGCTTTTTCAACTGGGCTACCTTGTGCAACCAATAACGGAACAAAGTGGAAGCAATAAACGGCAAGCAAAATCATAATCACACACAGGCATACAGCTATCTACCCCTTAACCCCTCTTAACGCCTGTAAGTGACTACTGCCTGCGCATAAGTCGGCTCATATGCTGAGCAATTGCATGAGACGCCCACATGTGCTTACACGTTGCTCGGTTCATTTCAGCTCAACTTGTGTCGGTTTGCCGGTTGATACAAGTATAACGAACTGCGGCTCATTTATGTGGAAGAATACAATTTTGACGCTTCATACTACAAAGCGAAGACGGCGACGGTTCGTGGGTGACCAACGGTCCACAAGCAACTATTTTTATGGAGCAAAGTGTGCCAACTATAAGAATTCGTAGCAATCGTTATGCTCTTTTTGAACAGACTAATGTTACAGACTTGCACTTTTTTTAAGCTCTCGCATTCCTTTTTTATATCATTCCGAAATTAGCTTCAAGTGTGGTAGGATTAAACCGATATGCTCATAAAGTCGGTGCCTTTTATTGAAGGAAACGGTTGCAGGTTGCGTAAACATAGACATCGGACTACCATGGCATGTAGATGCTATATAAATAGAATAATGATCGGAATCATGTCCTTGCACGGAAAAATGTTTAATTGGTGAGGGTTATTGTCTAAGGCGTTAAAGCAATATCCGATGGTATTTTTCAGATCGAACCAATGTATTGATGTCGATTATAAACTGACCGCACGACAATTTCGACGATATCGAAAGGACGTGCGAAATAATTATATAACTATGATAAGGCGGATTTGGAACCTTTTCTCTGCTATAATTACAACTGACTAAACAAATTTGTCATATACTTATATTTATATATACTTATATTTCCTCTCATTATATTGTAAACAAAGCTCCAAAAGATTTTGAAAGAGGGTATAGAAATCATAAACCAGTAGAAATAAATCTTAAACATACATTGGGACAAAAAGCACCCAGAAAACAAAATATTTCATTAAATATTCGTAATTAATTTTTCACCTTAGCAAAACATAACTTTTTTTTAATATCATTTACCCGGGAAATTTATTTACAATGTCCGTGTACTTTTTTCACAACGTATTTATTTAGTATCTACCGAACATTCGAAGGCCGGATAGCAGTTTTTTATATTTGTGTTTCTTTTTTTTGTTTTTTCGAAGATTCCACTTTTACCAATAACAGCAAGTCTCATCCAAACATGTTATGAACTATTGAAATAAGAACATTGTCTTGTTCTCACTTCAATAAGCTGAATTTTGAAATTTGTAGCCAATGTTTGATTTTTGAAAACTAACTTCGGAAAAGGGAAAAATTCTTTTCCTATCTATGATTGAAATTATCGACATAGTTCAGCGAATTAAAAGACAACGTCTACGCTGGCGCGGTTATTAACTCGCGTATAATCGCGTAAATGATGTCTACATTAGTAAGGAAGAAGAAAGGAAGGCTTTCATTAATTAAAAAACAAAAACAATAACAAAACCTACACTCCTTTTGATTAAATTTTATCCAGAAAACAATTTAAAAAAATTTTATAATTAGTATTGAAGTATGCTTATTTAATGCATATACATATGTAAACACTTAGCCGTCAATGAAAATTTCTGGCAATTCAATAGGTGCATTTTATTTATGCAAATTGTGATCTATGCATACGCAACATTTCTAGATATGCATAGCAAATAAGCAAAGGAGCATTGCGTAAAACGATTTTGATGGCATTAGGTACATACATACTTATACGATTGTATAAGTATAGTCGAGTAGGATTGGCTGTAATAGGTTTTCGCCTAAACACTTTTACTTGCCCCTTCGACACAGTCGTGTCGACACAACTCTGCAATGCAAATTAAAATTCATGAATTATGCAATACTACCCATCAGCTGACCGCCTGCGGTTCTACAGTCACACAGGACATTAGGCCCTAACATAAATGAAAAGCACAAATTCCCTCAAGTTGGCATCCGTTTATTAAAGTGAAATCTGTAACAGAACAGTCGGGCGCTGTGGCGGGTGGAGAGTGCTGAAAGCAAAAAGTGCTGACAATTCAATGGCGAAATATCAGCGAAAACGACTGCTGACGCGCCACCAATCGGCTTTCAGCTAAGTTTTCGCGAATTGCCATTTTCCAATGATTTAATTCGTTCAGCTCACAGCGCTTTATATTTTCTCTTTTTTCCTCACCTGTGCTGCTTTTTTGCGCTTTTCTCTGTTCACCTTTTGTATGTTTATATGCGCAGTACAGGTGTGTCTTAATTTAACACATAAATGACTATACATTAGTAGTAGTCCCTGCAGAGCGGATCACAAATTGATTTGAAGTGCTCCATTGAAGCGGATTCCGTCGAAGCAGCAACGAAAGTGGGCTCTTAAATCCGTTAGAGTTAGAAATGTTAATCCTAAGTCCCTACATAGCCATCGAATATCTGAAATTCTGTTAAACTAGTTTATTATTGCACCAATAAAGCAAAGATATTAGTAATTTTATTAATTCATTTTTTTTTCTTATCTTTCAAAAATCATCCTTTACTATCAATTATTAGTACAGAACTTCAGAAAAAATATGTGGCCGTAAATGGCTGTATATATGTACGTATATAGTAAATAAGTTTATACTGATTTATTTGTATCTTTATTGATATTCAAAAAGCAACTGTCCAAATTTTACGTTGTCGGGTACACGTCTCATATCTTCGTCAAGTTCGGATTGAAGACGGCTTATTTAAGTTAAGTTAAGTTAACACTTTCTCTTATTTGATTTCGTGAATTTGACTTTCACGAGGGTTATATGTACCCACCACATATATCTTTAATATGCCTTAAAAGGACTTGACGTCAATCGTTTAATTAGTATTGTAGCCATATCCAATAGTGGTTCTATCTAAACAATTTCTAAGAGAATTACACAATTACCTTTGACAATAACTCTTGCTAAATTTCGCGCAAATATCTCCTCAAGGAAAAAAGGTTTTCATACAAGCACTTGATTCCGATTATTCAGTTWGAAGGCAGTTGTATGTTAGAGTGGTCCGATATTGACGGTTTCGACAAATGGKCAGCTGCTTGGATAGAAATGAGTGTGCGTTAAATTTATTWWCAAAATAATRATTCKRYTTGCGCGAAGCTGGGCATCCTAASTTACTAAATTTGGTYGTCGTAAATGCCGCTTTTCACCAGAAAATTTTGTTCAGCGATGCTGCTAACTTTTGGTTAAATGGGTATGCTAATAAAAAAAAAAGTTGTCGTATTTATAATTATAATAATCCACAAGCCTTTACTGTCCCTGTTTGATGTGCTTTATGGGCAAAAATGAGCGCGGCCATAAAGTTACAGTCAAAGAGGTATGCTATAGAAACCTGCTTAATGACTTTTTCGTGTCTGAGTAGATGCATGATGATGTGGCGCACCTATGGTGCCAACAAGCCGGCGGTTGATGCTCTACAGCCTAGAAAACAATTAACTTAGTGAAGGAAATTTATGATGAACRYGTTAGTTTTCCTTATGGGCTTGTGGCGTGGCCTCTAAGATCGGTCAATTTAAAACCGCTGAACTATTTTTGTGGGGTCTACGCAGATAAGCCAAAAACGATTGACACCTTGAAAGAGAATATTCGCCGCGTTATTGCTGCCATCGCAATCGCAATTGTTGCAAAAAATGGACAAAATCGAATCTGTCAGCTGAAATATATTCGAGCTGTCATAATGGTCACTTGCCGGAAATTATTCTTTGAATAAAATGTCAAAACATAATCTTTATAACAAAGTTAAAGAAATACTTGGCCATAATTATAGGTGTTTCTTTCTTCCTAAACACCACATGATATAAAAAAAAAACATCTTTTATTAGACCATTGTGTAAATATTTAGAATATGAAATTTAATTTTACTTACCAAATTGACAATTAAGCGCAGAATTAAACGCTCACACGAATATGTGGCACCGATATCGATTTTCACACATGCATATGCTTTCGCACTGCACTAGCGTTGCTAATAATTTTAACCGTTATCTGCGAGGTAATGAATTGATTAACATACAGTTCTTCGCACACACAGACTCACAAGTGTGAGCGTCGTATTCGTAACCATTTTTTATCGGTGCGCTGCGGAGGAGGGGAGAATGCAACATTATTCGACGCACAGAAATAACACTAAAAATCGCTTTGAAATCGCCTTAAAGGGAAAACCACTTAAATATGCAGGCTTCATATCCATGCACATATATAATGATACGCGCGAGTATGTGCTCACATCAATAGCACATTAACGCCACCTTTGATGCTATGCCGTAAGATAAGAAAAACAGTGAAACTTCAAATTGACCACTAAATTTGCTTTCAAAGGATTGATTCCCTCAAGACATTCTAGACAACTACTGAAATTCTAATAAATTTCCTATAAATTTCTTCATGGAACCATTGACCGCACGACAATGCAAACCTTCCCAAAAATTCCTACCAAAACAAAGGTTATATGATAGGCCCTAGTAGGGTCTTAAAAAAAAAATGTGTATATACAATTATGTCCGTATCGCTAAACTAGCTAAAATGATTTTCAGTTTTATAGCGACGTAAGCAGAAGTTTCGCAGTTCTATACAGCTGC
The DNA here is from genome assembly GCF_001853355.1 of Bactrocera latifrons. Taxonomy (NCBI): domain Eukaryota; kingdom Metazoa; phylum Arthropoda; class Insecta; order Diptera; family Tephritidae; genus Bactrocera; species Bactrocera latifrons. The sequence goes on along the minus strand of NW_017536963.1, from coordinate 638,366 downwards.
TTACTTGTTTTCCAAATGACTTGCCAACATTGTAGAGTTTGGTTTGCTTCAAACAGGTGTGAAAATATAACCAATTTTGCGACGGTAGGCTTTCATGTGAAGAGCAGCTGCAATAAGTCTTAATGTTGAGCTGGTCGATATAACCATTTCACTTTACATACACATGCTTCTACTTTCTAAGGAGACTTCTTCGAATGCATTTGCGACGAGTTTTTACGGCTGAATAGGTCGAACTTCATGAGGATAATAACTTTCTGTACTAAAGTTTTTCCTCGCTAAACTTTGAAACACAATTTTCTTCAAAGTTCACTTTGCTGTAACAGAATTTACAACAAGACTAAGTATATAGCAAAACGCTGAAGCGTCCAAAAATATTTTTGGTGCTATATTTGGTTTCTTTTTAAATATAAGAACTTGCTTGCCTTGGTATGCATTTTTTAAGATTCTGTAAAAGTTATCTCATATAAAACTTAATTTCAAGGTTTTTGTAAAAACGGAATATCACAGTTATATTGGAAAGTCCCCTGCTCGAATTAAATCCATATTACTTTTTGTTAGTCACAAAAAAAAAAAAAAAAAAAAAAAAAAAAAAAAAAAAAAAAAAAAAAAAAAAAAAAAAAAAAAAAAAAAAAAAAAAAAAAAAAAAATTATTTTCGTGTGTTGATTAAATATTGTTATTTAAAGGAAAAAATACAATACGGATGAGTCAACCACTTTTGATACCAACTTCTCCAACATTGCATTAGGAAAATTAAACAACAAGGCATGCTATGCTAAGACATGGTGAAGTGAGCAGCGAATACGTTGAACGCGATGGTCAAACAAAACAGGTTGTTTCCAAAGAAAACATTAAAAAAAGTCCACAAAATGATTTTGGATATCCATAAAATGAAGCTGTTCGAGATAGCAGGCACTTTAAAGATATCAACTGAATGTGTAGATCATAGAATTGACGAATATTTGGGTAGGATAAACCGCTGTGCAAAGAGGATACCGAACGAGCTCACTTTCGACCAAAACAACATGCCCCCAGCTAATAAATGTCTAATTTGAACCCTAAATGATTTTTAATATTTATTAAAAATGTCACTAAAAAATTGCCAAATATTTCGTTTTTTACCATTAATTAATTCATTGTTCTTATTTTCATCATTATTACAATTTTTTATTATTTTTTTTTTTTTTTGTAATTTGATTAGAATGTGGATATAATTAGGCTACTCACAACACGTTCCAAAATCATAAAATTATAAATTTTTCCCTTGTTTAAAAAAATTATTATTGGATTACATACAAACATGAGTTTACACATTTATAATTCTCAATGCGATGTTTTCGAATCGTTATAACTTATAACTTTATGGGACTATGTGAAAACCCTAAATATGTAGTATTATATAACACGATAAGTTGATTTCCGAAACTAATTTCACTGCAATTAAATTTTGATTGAACGCACAAATTTTGATATTTTTTTAAAAAGAGATTTGATCGAATTTAGAAGCCGATAATAAAGTGCTCAGACTCACTTTTTATATATGAGTAAGTGCCACATCGTTTTGTACATAACAGCTTTAGGCTTAAATTGCTGAATATTTACAGTATTTTCCACAAGTGCGGCGTAAATTTAAAGTCTAACGTCAATTTCCAACTTTAAATCAAACCCTTTACTTCAAAATGATAAAACAAAACTCCAGTACGTATAATTTCAAACTCTTTAACTTTGTATCGCCGCCAATACAAATAAAACTAATGTACTTTTCACACTTTGTAGTAGCAATTTAACCGTTAATTAATATCACATAGGTGCTAAACAGCAGCACGCAACCAGTGTACACGACACGCACGTATTCCACAACCGCATACTACTCCCCGTGCAGCACGTTATTATGCCAATGGACTTTTGCTTAGCGGCGATTATACGTAATAAAATGTTTTAGATCAAAAGGATGCCCGGAAAATATTTGCTCGTGCGTCTGCTCGCAAGCACATATGTATGCATGTGTGTGCAACTTATGCTTTCATGTATCGAGCACGTAGCATTTTACGCTAACAAACAAGCATTTGCCTATATAGGTAGCCACGGTGCTGAGTTGCAATAACTACTGCCTAGTAAGGGTTAAAGAGCAAAACAATGGAAAATGGCGACGGCAAGCCTGTACAGGCGTAAATACATGTATACAGATATAAATACATGTATAGTCAGCACAAAGCGAATGCATAATTTATGGACAGCAAGTTCAATTCTTTGTAAGCAGCACTTGCTGTCCATTACGTGTGCTTGGGCGACTGACTGGCTGACTGGCGCGCAAACGGCATCGTCGCCGCCATCATGGGTATAGTAGGACAGCTGTAACACTAAGCGCGAGTAGGTCAGCGTCCACATTTCAGCGATATCCGTTATTCTTTCGCAACCTACACTTCCACCACAGCTTGGCCAATGATTTAATATTCAAACACAATATTGCTCAGCAGCACACACATATTGATGTTGTATATTTACACAAAAGTGACTACTTATTTTTGAAAAATCATTTTTCACAAAACAATTTTGAATTTTACTTATTCTCGAAAAAAAAATGTTTAATTAGTGTTTACACGACAAATGTAAAAAAAAAGTTCTCCAGCAATCAGTCGTACCCGGCAAAAAGAAAATTTAAACACCCTTTTATCACGTAAAAAGTGGGTGTTATATCCATATATATATATATTTTTTTTTTTTTTTTGGTTTCGTTTTAAATTTTTCAACTATTTTAATCACTTATTCGCTTCCGGCAAACGTACGCGTTGTTGCTTTCTACGAAACTGACTGCATTACGTACATGTCAGCTCGACGCGCATATTCGCGAGCTCCTGCAGCAACAAACTTTTGCAACGCTCGTCCAAGCGAACTTGTTCAGTCAACACATTGTACCGTTATATGTTCACTGGAGGTAATTTTGTTAAATTCAAAACACAACATGTTCACTTGCAACATGTCGCATGCAACACTGTGTGTTAGAGCAGAGCACATAAAACAATTATGGCCTTTGTTGTTTCTAAAGCAGACAGGCCAACGTGGCGTACTGTGACGAAAACTGTAACACATGCTCACTTAATACATACGCATGTCTAAATATATATGTAAGTTTAGGGGAATACATATATACATTTATATATGAGAAGATAGACAAACACGTGCAAAAGAGTTCATTTCAACAGTTGTTGGACGTAGTGAACTAGTGTAAAGCTCTCAAAATTCGCAACGTGGGGTAGTTTGCTTTGCGCATGTGCCGCAGCAAGTTTTTGAAATTCCCTTTTTTTTTTGATTCCCTTGACCTTTGGTCAGCAGATTACTTTTACCATAACTACGCTTACGGTAATGTACAATAAACTTTTGGTACAAAACTTACAATAATGCGACGATCTAGGATTTATATATCAATAAGAAAAAGCGATAAACTCAAATTGTACAAAACATAGACCAGGACGAAAATAAGCTTCGAATGAGAAGAGTTTTAAACAAATGATTGCAGTTAAAGAGAACGTAAAGAACAGTTAAATTTCCGAAATTCGGCACGAGTGTAAATTAAGACAAAAAAGGACACAGAAATTTAAATCAAACTCCCCGGGTAAATGATATTTCAAGAAACATTATGTTGCAAAAGTGGTAGGACTGTCCTTCGTTATGCCAAAAATGAGCGCTATTCGTTAACCAGTTGGTTTGCAGCATTCGTTTAAGTCGGTAAACAACAGCAGAGCGTTGGGAACTTTACAATAGATGACGAACAAGGAATTTGTCTCAAATTTTATATTTCTAACCCAATTTCATGTGCGAAATCAGTACGAATATTGGAAAAGGCTTACGATTATTTATTTTTATCAAAAACACCAGCCTTGGAGTGGTAAAAAGCTTTCAAAGACAGTCGAGAGATCGTTGAAGACATGCCTCGTTCTAGACGACCGTCGACCTGTAAAACTGATGAAAATATTAAAAGGGTGAAGTATATGGGTTTTGCTCGCTGATTTGCCCAATAAAGCTGTAGTTTATAATAAAAAATCGCTGATGGAATTGACGACCATCCCAAAAAGTGCTTATGAAAACTGCTTATGAAAAAGACTGTAAAAATAATAGTCGTAAGTGTATTACATCTGGTGGGACTTGCTTTGAAGGTGACAAAATAAATATTGAAAAAAAATTTCCCTCCAACTTTTCGATACTATTTTTTATTTTAAAATCCGGCTGGCTGTCTGGCCGTCCCTCCGTGCAATTTGAGTAAAAATTAAGACATCTCATGAAACTTAGTAGACATGTTCCTCGGCAAAGAGCTAAGGGCGATAAAGGATGTATTTGTGATTTTTTTTGCGGCGACATGAGTAACAAAATTTTGTTAAACTCAATGACATTCTATTGTACAACTTTTGAAGTATATTAGAAAATTAGAAATTTCAATGAAAAATAGTAAGAAACAAGCTTATGACAGTGAATAACCAGAAGCGCCTTGAAAAAAACTCGTTATATATAAATCGTAAATAAATATAACCAGAAAGAGTTTTATTTTTATTTTTTTCTTATTTTTTGCTTGCTCTAAATGGAAAAATGAAAAAAAAAGTCTGATTACTGATTAATGTTCAAATTTTCAAAAGGATCGGTTCAGTAGATTTTGAGTTCTAATATTCATGAACTTCAAAAATAACATTTTGGGGAAACTCGATTTGAAGTTTCAAAGTCATTTATAACGGCCGATCGTTTCAAACGCTGTAACTGCGTTAGTTTGAGTCGTTAAAGAAATGCAAAAAAAAAAAAAAATAAATAAAATAAAAACCAGTATAGCAAATTTGATAATTGCACAAAAAAACTTGGAAACCTGGGCGTGGTTCCGATACTTAATTGTTTTCATTTACATATCTCCAAAACCATTTAACTTATGATATCCAAATTCGCTCAGGAGAAATTTTTTTTAAATCTTCTAGCGACACTGTGAAAATAGATGAAATCGGAAGATAACTCCCTAACTACTAAAATACGGTCAATCAATAAGTAAAAGCAAGAAGACTTTATGGGAGCCAGGGAAACACCTACATTTAGGTGAAATCAAATACAACAACCTATACGATGCTATTTAATCCAAAACTGTTGAAGCGACTAAGTACCGAATATTTGGACCCCAGTAACTATAGTATATCTTTTAAAGCTATTATTGGTAAATGTGTTTATGTGTGTTATGATTGAAATTAAGGGATATTGGCTCAATGCTTTCCTTAGCCATATACAAGATATAAAGAGTTTCGTACTTTGTACCGTATATTTCATCCAGTATTCATCTAATTATCTGAATGAAAATGAGAGAGCGCGCTTTACTGATAACAATGTATCTTTGTACCTAAATCATGAAGATTTTCGGACAGATGACTAACTTCACTATAAATTATTCGTGATTGTATGTGAGGTATCTTAATGAAACACTGGGAATATTTTATTAGTATGTTACATGTTAATAGTATGTGGTATTGGCAAAATTAACCGAAATCTGATCGATACTACACTAACTCCCATATACTAGATATAATGATTTTCGTTTTTCTTACCAACCTTATGCCGAATATGTCGGTAAGTGTAAGAGTTATATATGGTGTATATACATATAAAGTTGCTTAGATTCCGATTATCTGATTGACGTTTTACACCTTAAGGTAGTTAACATGATTCTAGCATGTTGCAAAAGTATAAAATGCTCGGTTATATCCGAACTTAGACTTATCTTACTTGATGTAGTACAGTCTGTCCTTTGCGGAAACACTCTGTTGAGATAGGAGAACAGAAAACAAAAGTCGTTGAAGTCCAGATCTAGAGAAAACGATAGATGTGGAAGCAACTTATTCAACGGCGAATTGTCTTTGTAAAAAAGTATATTGTTTTCCTTCAAAAACGGCCGGATTTCGGCGATGTTGATGGTTCTTCCTTCTTCAAGGTTGTTTAAAAAAAATCCATGTGTATCACAAACAACAAACGTCTTAAGAAGTCCTTAATTTATTACAGAGACATAGTTTCATTTAAAGTACACTATGTTATTCTTAAACCTGGTCGGACTAACGGACATTTACTATTAGTTATTAAAAAAATAACGCGAATTTCATAACCTTAACCCTGCTCCTTGACATTAACAAATAAAGGCATCTTGAAAAGTGAAACAAAAGCACACCATGCTGACAAATGATATTTGTAAAAAAAGAGCATTTGCTGGATATATACATACGTATGTCCTTATACCAAAAGATATGGTCACAATCGGAAGTCATAGCTACTGAGTAAGGAGAACAGTCTAGTGATAGTTGGATGTGTAAATTAATGTTCAGTCTCTTTTGTTTTTGTTTTTCATTTAGGAAGTGGAACGCTTTCATTTACTCTATTATTTAATTGGCTATTGTGTTTTTACTGTTTATTTTATGATGAAAATGTAATTAACATTCGTGCCAATATTTGCGATGCCATCTTCACTTCAGCCTATAGGGATACGATAGAGGCCAGCAAGCGCCAAGTTATTTGGCTTATTACTTAACGATTGGCTGTCATCGTCAGATGTTCTAATTACTGTATGACTATATGCGATCGTATGATGGGCCCCATAGTCACAGTACGGAGCCTTTCATATCGCTAGAGCACACTAACCGAGTTTCGTTGAAGTGTTCATTAGTCACCACACATCTAAAGCTTAACATGTCTTTTTATATGCATCTACTATATTTGTTGCGTGCAGTCATTAAAACCGAGTATTGCCAGGGGCTGCGTACTTTAACTCTAGCTAAGTTACAACAAAGGAAATATTCATTAGTATAGAAGCTATGATTTTCATAATATTTTTAGTACTCTCACAACTAATTGCAAACTCAAATTTCAGATGCCTGCTAGAAACACCACCGCAGTATTGAAGTATTTATATTGTCATTGTTACGCCATAATAACCTTTCGAGGTAACGTTGAGTACGACTTAAACGTAGAATTTTTTGTATTTCCAAAGTAGAACTTCGGTAAGATTGTAATTGTAATCACTGTTGACTCACATTTAATTTTCTTATTCAAGCCAATTAAGTCTAATAACCCTTAAGGGGTTATATGGGTTTCCTCGGGTAAAAACGGCGTTTTTCAAGAATTAGAATTTTTAGTTGTTTGTTACAATTACTTATTATCAAGAAGCATTATTTATTATCAAAAAAGTATGATATTCTTGAAAAAGACAGACGTTTAAAAAGTGAAGACGTGAGTAATGAATTAATTATATTGAATACATTTATGTATAATTGGCTCCCATTCAACTTTACGGTTTTCATCATGCTTTACGACCATTTAAATCTGATCCAACTCTATAGTCTCTTCAACTCAACCACTACCACAACAATTGCACCAACAAGTGTATATATTATAAGGACACTTTGTATGACATCTTCTGCTTGTTTTTAATACTGTTCAGCCAATAAGCTTATTCTATCGGCACATAGCAGTACATAGCATAGACAGTTTGCTCCGTAGCACGATATTTTCAACAAACATTTAATACTTAGTTTGCCCTATGTCAGACAACTAGCGAGTGCGTAAACATTTTGCCTTCCCTTTAGGTGAGTAACTAAAAATACAAACAGATAAATATATTAAACTATGAGAAGAGACAAATGAGTGAAAAAATATAAGACTCCATGCAATAAATATCAAGTACCTAAACTTACCCCATACAATGGAGAGCAATTAATGTAAAGCAATAGTGGCACCTGAAAGGAATAGAATGAAATATTATTTTGCTTCTGTATATTTATTTATACCATTTTATTGTATATATGTTATAAGTTTTACATTTTAAAGTGACTCCACTAAATGTTTATGAAAGAAAAGAAAATCGGTTACTCATACATTCCACATTCCACAGTACACCGCACAGTTTAACAGAGCGTATGAGTAACCTATGGAAATGAGGATATAATTTAAAATATTATGCATATTAATATGGCTATTAGCTCTTTCCGTTGAAACAAGCTTTAAGAACTTAGTTGATTAGATAAATTCTGACCCTTTACGACTACGAACTCTCGGTCAGCCCAAGAGTGGTGCGCCCATGTCATTATGATAAGACGGTGGTACGACGTTCTGTTTTGGCATTGCATGATAAAATTGGTTAAAATGGTTAAAAATCAAAAGCAATGAAAGAATCATTTTTTATCAAACCTTCTGACTTCCAACACCAAAAAATGTTATATACCGTACTTGTTAAGACTGTCTTTTTTGAAAATTCTTAATAAAAATTTAACATGGCGTAAGAAAAACTCTTTAAAACTAGTACAAGTTCACACATATTGTCAATAATTCGAAGCCAAATTAAGTTTATTATTAAAAAAAAAAATTCAGAAACCCTTTTCAAAGTGCTAAAGCAATCACTTTGGAATAATTTGTATATGAACGAGGGCTGCTTGAGAAGACAATGAAATAAAATGGAAAAACTAGCCAGAGAGTCGAGTGGTTAAACCTTAAATAGACCAAAGATTTTCAAGTCGTAAAATGCAATACTATAAATGAGACTTGCGGTATATTTTGGGATGAATTGTGCTGCTGCCTGAGCAGAGCCTGGAATCAACGAAGTGTTGTAAAATGTACAACGTAGTGCGAAGGGTGGATAAGTACTAAGCCATGACCTTTGCGGAATGACAGGCAGTGCAAAAGTTCAATAAAACTCTTGAGGTTGCAAAAGTTGAATTTGTGGAGCAACTCGCAGACATTCTGACAAGCACACAGGCGCAGATAAACAGGTTAAGAAAGAAAAAGAAAAAAAAAAAATAGGCCGAAAATAAAAAAGCAAAGGCTTTAACGAAGTTGGTCGTATGAATGAAAATAACATTAAGTACCAGAAATCATGTTTTTTATGTGAAGCAAAAATATCTCACATTGCATGGGTAATATGAGGCTCACTCTTGGAAAAGTAGTAATGAAAATAATGCCATTCTTGTTTTGAGACATAAATAATCTGTTGTTTGAATTCTTATATTATCTAATACAGAATATTGAAATATTTCTTTGCCCTTTCTGAGAAAATTTGTACTTGGTTATTTCTGTACTTGTATGACTATCGAGTTTCAAAAGGACGATCGAGGGTTATTTCTCTCTTTTGTAGGAAATCTGAAAGAGTCACAACCTAATAGAGTAGTAATTTGTGTAGTAAGCACTTCGTCTCCAAAAAAAAAAAAAAAAAAACACCAAAGCTCTTAGGTTGGCTGTAAATCAATAGGAAATTGCAGTTTACACCTTAACTCTCGTGATTGCGGTCTTCAAATATTGCTCTTACAAAGCATCAATTAGAATTAAATTGACCCCTCAGTTTTGAAAAAAAAAAACATACTCGAGAGTCACCCTGCGAAACATTGTTGTTGGGGTGGAATTTTTTAATGAAATACGGCCGAACATTTTGCATATTTAATGTCAATATATACTCAACATTTAAATATATTTCACGACCGTTCCACTCGACATGAATTTCATTTGCTACGAAAATATTCAACTTTCACTGGAAATATGTCTGCCCATAGAGCACACAAAACAGAGAATTTTTGAGAATTTAATGGATTTTAGATTATCTGCACTCAAAACGCAAACGCAGAAAGTATCTCCTAGCTTCTAAAATTCAAAGGTTTAAAATATGACGAATCAAGAAACATTTAAAGCAAAATATATTCAAGCGTTCCATTTATTTAACGGTTTTTAGTTCTAGATCTTTATTGCTGAACAAACATTAATTCGATTTGCATTCCAACCAGAAATTATAATTTTATTATTCAAATATAACTATAACCCAACCCACGAAGGCAGATAAAATGTGGTGCTTTTACCATAGCATCGGACTAGTGCCTCTTAAAATTCTTGACTTCCTACTTATGGCAGTTTGGAGGCGACTTTGCATCAACATTTGATTTCTTAGTCGTCACTTTTCTTGCATTTTACATTTATTTCGCAGTGCAAACGCATCTTTGTTGCAACATTTAAAGCGTTGCAGTTGCAAGTTGCATGTTCCGGTATTTGGAAATCAGTCACCTTTCGCTAAAGAACACAGCAGAGGGGGAAAGCGGGTGAAGGAAAAAGAAAAGAAGGTGTATAGCATAGTAAAAACCAACATTTTCGACTTCCTGCAATAAATACAAAAAACCGTATAACTGCGCTTCATACTAAACGGTGTCAGTACACACCCCTCGCTTCGCCAAAAGGCATTTAATTGATTGCTGTTCTTTCCACTTTTAGATTAGGCTGGTTAAATTGAAATATTTTTGTTGTTATTATTCTTAATCTAATTCTTTCGAAATAATCATAACATAAAAATATTCTATAAATTCTATATTTAAAGAGGGTTGTAAAGGGTTTCCGTAGGAGAGAAAATTTTTGTTAATTACTGACGCTTATAACCTCAGTAATAGGTGACTTGCGTTACATCAAACTAAACCAACACACAGTTCCCAGCATTCACCGCGTACCTCTCTTAAAGCAGCTGGTATCGCTCAATGTGCTATATATGAATGATCGAATGACGGTTACAAGTTTAAGAAGTCACCGAACCCTCGATTTATGAAACAGAATTCGTATGAGAAATATCTGGAGGGTATGAATCTCGATTTATTTAAATATCTTTTTCTATATGTCCGATTTTTTTCGTATATAAGAACACAAATTACCCTTTGGCAAATAGTTAGCAACTGATAAAATTATATAAAATTTTTTTGTAACAAATTTACCAAAGACACACCAAAAATTTATTTTTATGGCTTAGAAAAATATCAGTTAAAATTAAGTATATTTATAAAGTTATCTAAGTAATTTTCCAAGTCGAAAATTCTATTTATACAGACAAACTAATATGTCCCGAAGAGTTAGAAAGTTCCATAAGACCTTGAATAAATTTATCTAAACAGAAATTAAAAAGATTCACTTCACTAGCGAGACAGTATCTTAAATTAAATTCTACTCTAGAACTAATAGAAATATTTGTAAACAAATAGATATTAAAGGTTTAAAGAAATTTATTTTAAATATTTTTTCCAATACGTTTATATTTTTTGAACTTTTTGCGAATAAAATATTATTATAGTCAACCTGTATCTTAAGTGTGCACAAATTTGAGTGCCCATCGCGAATACACCGTTATACCCAATCAAGCATATTAACTGTTATCGACTTCAACTCAATTGAAATACACGCTCTCGCTCTCAACCGGTAGACAGGATGGCATTTTGAGCTTACCACAAAAGGCAAACCGAGACGCCGGCATTAAAGCAATAATGAGACACAGAAATATTTAAGAAGTATTTTATGTTCCCAGACATCCAAAGCGCAAAGCTTTGCCGTTATGTGGTGCATCAATATTTAAATAACTTACCTTCATCGCGTCAATTTACAGTATACCAAGTCTGTGGCTCCTTGCAGCTGAACATTCCGTTGTGTATTGGCCAAATTAGATTCTTTTCCGACGATTACTGAAAAGGGAATATCATTTGGCTGTAGCAGTTTTGTGACTTGAAAGGGAAGAGAAAAGTATGGAAGTAGCACGTTTCTTGCTCTTCGATAACTTGATATGTTAATCTTTAGAGAAAGGTGAAACTGAATCAAATAGTTTTGTTCACCTAACGGTGGTACGTATCACCTAAAACTAATCGAGTTTGTTATTTAACTACATATATTATAATTCTATCTTGAAAATAGTTTGCGCGAGTTACGTACATACTACCACAAACACCCAATACCAAACCTCGAAACTCAGCCACAACTTCAGATATTGAAGAAGTTTTACAAAAATATTTATACAAAGTCAGTGGCATCAACGTGTAACGTTACTTATATGTCGCTGCCTAATCGACATTGTTGTCGTTTCACTTTAATAAAATATCATGTAAACAATTTGTCAATTGAAGTCCCCTATACCTATAAAATGCTTAAGTTTCGTTATGTAAACAGTGTGCTAAAATGTTACTGCATTATGCACAATCAATATTATAGCAATAACAAACGAAATTGCTGATTATGCTTGATTGGCAGCTTCACAGTTTCATATTTCGAAATGCTTACGATTGATGGATGGATAGACGCCGCATGGCGGGAACTTGCATATCGCCGGCAGTGTCTAAAATATAAACCTACAAATATTAGAGGAAAATAGGTAAATTGATGTCCAAGTAATTAATATGAATTTTCATCAATACAGTATTGCTAAATAAAGTGAAAGTGTGAAATTTTTAAAAATATTTTATGGTGTTCGAGATTTCACTGCATACCACCCGGCGTATGAGTAACTCTTAATGGCAGCGAAAATAGACTTTGAAAAGTTTCTAGATTGTCTTGAATGTGGCTGGGTGGAATGGTTTCAAATCGACATAAAATATCGACCACAAGTTTTAAAAATATATTGTCAAACTGGATGAAACTTTACTTTACTCAAACAAATTTGTAGAAATTTCATGGGAAATAATTGTTAGGAAAATTGTAATGGATTTCGGAAACTTATTTTTTGAAGTAATTATATTAATTTAAGTTTATAATTAATGAAAATAAAGATCACATCTATTAAGAAATACATAAGAGTTTTTTTATCTCAACTTATTCCTTTTTGGCGCCGCAAACAACCGATATTTCAACTGACCATGTTGGATCTTCGTAACCTTTGTTACGGCTTAAAATAATACCCAGCTGTAAAAACTAACAAAAAAATTTAACTCTTATGTATGTAGGAGAATGCAAGATAATTTACATAATTTTTATGTTTGATGTTGCTGTAGTCGCTCTATGGTTTGAGAGCATTAACTCCGCGCGCTGTGGGAACACTAACAATAGTGAAGTTTGGCAACAAGTAATTAATGGCTGTGATTTTGCAATGCAGCAGGTGCTTTTGTGCAAGCATTGGCGAGACATGAAGAGGAACACAAAATGAGACAATTTAAGTAGTATTTTTGAATTTGCTCAAAAACTTCATTTCCATTACCACGAATATCATCGTGGTCCTAATGTGAAAGGGTTGCATCTCAAAATTAAACTAAGTGTTGTGTTAGTTTTACTCATATTATAAATTTAAGAAGCAAACAGTAGGTGAATTTGAATTTCTTACTAATCGACGTCACAAAGTATCGAAAAGCTGCCAGCTAAATGAATTGTATTTCGATTGTCGGAGAGTCGATAATAAAAGCAGATAAGTTGTGTGCTTTTTCCAATCCTAATGGGTTCGAAGATTAAGCCTTAAAGACTTTTATTAGGACATCCTATTGTTGGTGACCAAGTATAGTTCTTACTTTCCCTTATGTACCTTTAGTACAGTATTCAATTAGGTCTAACTTGTGAGATATCATAAACTATTTCCTATTATATACTTGATAAAAAGAAGGCAAAAACTGATTGTGTGACAAACTCCCGAATCCTTGCAAACTGTAGCCGACATAAAAATAGTACCAGCACTTACTACTTATTTCATTTACAGTTCATTCATTGAACTGTACACCTAACTAGTGCACATATATGCACCATACATCCAGCGTCTAGTGCAGTCAAGCGTCTAACAAACTGTTTCCAGAGCACTCAAGTATTTTCGGACATTTTCGGATGCACTTGTTAGCATCGCCTGAGGTTGAGGCAGTTTCTTCAATTTCCAAGCAACGTAGCAACAAATTCTTCCCAAAAATTTGGTTAGTATGTGTAAGTGCCCACACAAGTTGAAAATGCACTAGTCACAATCACAAATGCACAGTGCACGAAATTTGACAAAACACTCACCGTTAGGCGTAGTTATACGCTGCACTGCACTTGAAAATGGTGACTTTTTGCTGAGAGTGAACGATTGACGTAAGTACTGACCTCAGCCGTCAGCAGGATCTCTTTTTATGCTTTTGAGCAAAAGTGATGGGATCAAAATTGAAGCTTGCACAAATTATAAGTGTTCTGCTTCTTCTCGTAGTATAGGAATACACTTTTCTCTTTGGTACTGCTGACATATGTATGTATAGTATTTCAAATTAAAAATTGAGAAAGTATTTGAGAAAAGTTTTTTCTATTTTTACATTTCGATAATATTTTATGTGACTTCGAATGATCAATCGTAACGGCTACAATTGAAGTTCATCCGTTTGATTAAAATTTCTAAAAGAAAAACGAGCAATTGTGGGATAATGACGGTTGTAATGCTGCGGATTGTGGTAAATCATTCGTTTAACGAGGCTTAAACCATCTATCGATTCCATAAGAGTCGAAACCTATTATCGAAACGAGTCCGGTCCATCAATTGGTACTTATGGCTTATAACAACCATTTGTTTTAAACATCAATGCACACATTTTTCCTAAAATACACTGTTCAAAATATTTATCTGACAGCAATAATAATGGATCTCCCCACTTTCAATGTCGCGTCAACCCTCTGTTTCAGCTTCGTCTGTTTGGTGAAGGGCTAAGTGTTTTTCTTTCGTTTCAATCGTTCAAAGTAAAGCTTCAGAGAAAACCTTATTGTACATTAGCTATTCTTAAAATAATAAACACTTTCATTTGTCTAAGTTCACTACCATTTAAATGATCCCCGTCGCCTTGCATGGTCACTAAAAAGTTACAATTGAACTCAATTTTATCACTGATTTGTTTTATGAGTGTTAGCGTTTCGCCATCGGTCCATTGCTAGAGTGTGAAATGGAACGCAGAATAGAAAAGGCCAGCGAGCGGAGTTCATACCAGTTCAAATGACAAGCTGAAGCCGCCGGCGATAACATGATGTTCAGAAAGTGCTAAACAAAAGGAGGCTGACAAGTTGAAAAACAAAACCTCTAGCAGCATGCGAAAGCGTTAAGAACAATAAAGCAGTTGCAGCAGTTACTGGAACACCCGTTTTGCCATTGGCATGTAGAAAATGCAATTTATACCCTCCTACCACTCACTTGCTACTGCCGCTCATACTTTCTCAGCGTAGTGCGAGATGGTAAACATAGTCCCCGTCCAATGTTATCATCAGAAACGACATATTAGTTCGTGGTTATCTTCGTTTGGGGTGTTTACTCGTTTCTCAAGGGAGTAATGCATTTGACTTGTAGTCAGCAATTTATTTGGCCTCCAGCTCTCGCATTAAGTTGATAGCCTTATTTTTGCCTTTAAGAGATGAAAGTATTTGCTAACCTACGGTCGAAGGGAACTTGATCTCATTTCAAAGTCCTTAAAGAACAACTGAGTGTATCATGGCAGTAGGTTGTTTTAAGCCTATCTTCGTCAGTAACCTTTCGCAGTGGATATTTTTGAGTTATCAAGATAAGTAAAATGCATGAATATCACCAAATTTTGTATTTCTGTCCTCTGAAGAAAAGAGAATAAAGAAGAAGAAGAAGATGAGTAACTCTCTTTGAGATATACATATATGGAGATAGTTTCCTTTTATTCATTCCGGGTTTACTAATCGTCAACTTACATGTGAAGTTGCAAATATTGTTTCCAGTCTCATTTTAAAAGTGGTTTGCAGGATCAAGAGGTGGAGTAATCACTCTGTTATTTGGAAAACCGCCAATCCTTTGACAAAACTCGATTCATCCACATGGTCAGACTTGGTTTGTAAATCTTCGAAAAAATTTACAAGGTTTAACAACACTATACTAATAGCTATTCTTAACTTTTACCCTTCTCACCATTTTCAAGCAATAAAACAAATCAAACGTTCTAGCTAAATTCCATTAAAGCCGACTAATAAATATGTTTTGCCTAAAATGTTAAAATTAAATGAAAATTTACTGCATTTACTTCCAATTTCAGATCAGTTAAAAGAGCAACATTACCAGATTGGTGTCAAGAGAGTGTTCTTTGAGAGAATGCAGGCCCCTGTCTCATTCACTATATGGAGCATGTTTATAAACTGTTACACACACACATACATACTATGCAAAAAGAAATATTGGAATGTGTGAATATGATTAAACTCAATAGGAAGTTCAAGTTTTGCCCTAATCCGGTCGCCACACAGCTGGGAATAATTGTAGACTTATTTGTAATCTCTACGAGCTCATTGAAATTATATTAACTAATTAGCGCCTTTGATGTGTAAGTGAATCTGTTGTTTGTATGTAAGTAGGTTTGACATGTTTTCCTCTGATTGGCATAGCTTTATAGTCGTATAGGCATTGTAAAGCGTGTCGCCCAACAAAAACTCATCTCAAATGTTGCATAAACTTTGGTTACAGGATTGCGCATATTGACAGTGACAAACACGTGGTGGGGAAAATACACTTCGCTCGGTTGGTTAGAGAGGAAGGCAATAAGACATTCTGAAAGCCTGAAAGGCATGCAGTCAATCACATGCACACGCCTCTCCATGCAGCCAGTTAGTAGCACGCACAACTAACAATTCAGTGCAAAATAACTGACAGCTAACTATTTGCTTTATTTGCTCACTGGTTGAGAAGGCACGAGGTGGTCAGATGTACTGCTATTGGCGGGTTTAAATAAAAGTACCTTTCATTTCCTAAATGCTTTTTGACGAACGCTTTCCCCCCAACATGTAAAAGTGTTCATACATTAAGCTTTCTCTTACCCGAATATTCGTGAATGATATGACGCAAATGTTCCAGTGATATCTCTAGATTGCTTACTATTTCGAACAACTTCATTTTCTTTCTTTTACGATCTTTCAGAATTATCTTGTAGCCTTTTCCGATATTTTCGTCGGCAACAACCTCTTCGGTGATCACTTCAGCAAGTCAAACTCAGCTTACCAATCCGTGGCGGTTGATTTTCCTCGGGCAGTGTTCGGAACTCGGTCATCAAGCCAAGGTTTGCTTCAACTGCTTATACATTATCAACACAATGAAAACTAATGATCCGACAGCTTTTAAATTTATGCACACACCTTTTGACGGTTAGCGGTCACATCACATTTTTAATTGACCTGTTACCGAGCATATTCAACGAAAAACTAAAAAATATGAAAAAATTAATCGAAAAATTCAGACCGACAAAAAACGTGAAAACAACCGAAAAAGCAGGCATACAAATATTCAGTAATATTTGAGAGTTTTTGGTAAAACGTACTTTCGATATGTCAACGGCTCAGGTGATTCCGAAGCTTTATGCTGCCGATCGAACATTTTATTGAAAAATGAAAGCAAAACAGTCTAATATTCAGCAATATTGTAAGGCTTAAGAACGCATATATGTATGTATGTGTTGCTTGTGACAATTTTTGGTTCAGTGGTCGTAAAAAAATTCATCTTCTTTGTAATTCCGGCACTATACATATCTTATAAATTCAAATATAGGATGTGGTTGTAGTCAAAATTTGCCTACAAATGCTTTTTGTAAAGTGACTCATTGAGGACACAAAGCTAAAAAAGAAAGCGAGGAGAGTGCTCGCGCGAAGCTGGAAAGGAAATGTTTAAGAGATTTTATTTCTCCGCCTTTCAAATTATGCTACATTCTGTATATACGCTCTGAGATTGCAGCCATAACGCATTAGTCGCCCGGCGTCTAAGCAAAAGCCAACTGTGGTTTGCAGAGATGTCGAAACATGATTATTCGCAGAGTACGGACAGATTAGGTGAAGAGGAGAAACCATAATCCGGGTATTTGTAAACAACCATGGCTGATGTTGTTATTGTATACAATACGTTGCCCTGCATTTAATGCGATTTGCATTATGTCACTGCTCAAAAAATTCACAAAATTCATAAAATGAGCGGTAAAGAGAGAGTCGAGTCACCGACTGTTTGTTAGCATAGATTGCCATGCACCTCGGAAATTTTCCCTCTAATATCGTTTCCTACTCATGCCCTGCTGTGTATGCGTAAATGTGCTTACTTTCATTGTTTTTTTTAGCATGTTTGCCTTAAACGCTTCAAATTACTTTATATTATACGTTTTCACTTATTGAAAGTTTTCGCCGACTTTCGTTCTTAAACCAACAACATTTTGTCGTTCAGCACTTTTTTCATAATTTTCCTTTGGTTCTATTACTTTAGTTCAGTTTTTACTTCTATTTCAGCACTTTAAGGGAAAAACAAGAACATAATATAGTCGTCTGTTTGGCTTTCCAGTTCCACGAAATCAATTATCGGAGCCAAAGTGCCAAACTTAAACTTACTTGTAAAATTTTGTTTACCGGTGATGCGCTGCAAATTTATATTTAAGTTTACTTGTAGCGAAAGAGCTAAATATATTTACCAGAAGGCATGCTGCAGTCAGTTCAAGGCCTCTTAGAAGCTCAAAACTTCATAGTAATATCATGAGATGTCTCAACTTAGTGAAATAAAAAGTGAAATATACAGAGAGAGAGAGAGAGAGAGAGAGAGAGAGAGTAATAGAAAGAAAGAGTCAAGGAGAGATAACAAGAAAACGAAAGCTAACTTACAATTTCACCTAGATCTAACCACTATTGAATGTTTCCTTGATAAATACCCATGGAATATGGAGTGGAGTTGCAAGAAAAAAGTTAAGCATTGTTGTTGAAGAGAAAGAAAGCTTTACCTACTCAGAGCATATTAGTATCCGATTGATGTACAAGTAAATTAGAGCTGGTTACCAAAACCTTCCAACCACTTTTCTTAATTAAAATATTTAATAAGTTCTGATAAAACCGACCACTCTGTTCACTTGCTAGTCAAAGAGAGGGAAATGAGCGAGACCAAATTTAATTATTCGCTTGCTAAATACCCCAATTACCTTATACCTTATTATAAATTTAAAGAAAAGTGGATACTTTTCTATTTAATCAACGCCAGCAAGTACTCAATACCCTAATCACAACCTTAAAACAGTTTAAAAATTCGAAATTTGTCTGCCTGAACTTTGTAGCTTAATACCACTTAAGAGAGTATTCAGTTTTGACCAACCTGTGGAAAATGTGATGAAATCTATTAATTCGTTCCACAAGCATACTAAGGTTATAAAATATATTTCAGATGACTATGAAGTTCAACTTACTGATGGTGCTACGTTATTTTGCATTTTAAGTGACGATATAAATATATTAATAAGTTTCTAGGAAACTATTCATTTTTCTCAGTGGCCGAAAGTTCAACAACCGTTTTTAGGTTGTACTAACTACACCATGACGTATTATATGTAAACGGCATGCAAAATACCAGAAAGCACACTCGCAAAGACATGTCTGCGGGCACATTCAGCATGCAACGAACCAGATTTTTGAATGTGGCGCAAGGCCATGGTATTGAGTGTGAAAGTGTATGAGAGTGTTAGTGCGGAGTTTGCTATATTAAGCAGAGCAAAGCAAGCCACTATATTAAGCAAGCCAAATGGCCCTGTAGGAAAGAACTATTTTTTCGAAATGGACTACGTTTATCTTGGCACCACCATCAGCAACAATAATACGGCCAGATAGGCGATTCAACGAAGCATAAATTTAGCTAATCACTGCCATTACGAGCTTAGTGGACAATTAAGCTGTAGAGTTCTCTTTCGATAAACAATCTGAACAAGTCAATCATTGTATTGAGGAACAGCATGGACGATGTCAAAAAGTAATGAACTGGCACTTGAAGCTTTTGATAGGATCCGTCTTTGCAAAATTTACCTAGAATCTGGACAAAAGGCAAGATATATGAGTTGCACCACAGCATTCATAAAGAAACATCTGGCGAAAAACCATCAAATAGCTACAATGGCTTATGTCAAAATTCTTTTAATGCGAGGTTGCATAGTTATAGAGTCTAACTTGTGTCTCTGGTAAAATAGCCATATAGAAATAGCATTGACGAAACTTCTTGTAGGTGACCAAATGTTTTGACTCATTGTCTTCAATGCCTTATTAATTCTACACTGTCGCAGAGAGTACAGCGATGCTGTGCGCTTAGTAAATGATTTTGATTGTTAGCGTACGTCCAAAAGTAAGTTATTCTTCTTCTTTAAAGCATAGACACTGTTTACGCGGTTATCGTCGAGTTTACAACAGAGAACCAGTCCATCTTCCTTTTCGCTGTTTGGCGCTAATTCGAGACTACAAGTGTAGACAGGTGCTTCTCCATCTGGTCTTTCTAACAGAGAACTTCCGACGGATAGTGCTTTCGTCCATTCGGACGACATGACCTAACCAGCCTAACCGCTGTCTCTGAATTCGTTGTAGTAGATCGATGACGTCGTATATCTCGTTTCATCGAGTACTCAGTGCTGTCAATGTGAAAAGAACCATGAAGCCTCCCCAGAACTTATCTCTCGAAAACTCGTAACGCCGACTGATCAGACTGTTATTGTTCATGCCTCTGCTCATTATAGTAGGATGATGAATGATTTGTGGATATTGGATTTTGTTTGTCGAGAGAAGAATTTACTTCTCGACTGCCTTAACTTTAACTTTTTCGACAGCATAACCATGTGTTTGTAAATGAACTGCTCATAAACGGCTGATGCCATAACCGTGTCAGCCGATTTTTTGTCTTGCCACGCACGAGAACCGTTTCGTAATATGCAGTCCACTAGGCTGACTGTCGAATCGACTCAATTGATTTCACTGGTGCACAGCCCAAATTATATTTTCCTCCAAAAACCAATGCTTTCTTAACGCACGAAATGCTTTTGATTAATTTTTTTGTAAACCTCTGGTCCTCTAGTATTTCTATAAATATTCTGTGAAATCGGGAAAGTCGTATCTTGAATAGTTTCTAGGTGGCAACGTTCTAAAGAGCGACCGCTCGGAAGTGCGATCCTATACAAGTGAAACTTTAAACGCGTTTTTCTCGAAACGAAATTTTTCAAAATTGCTGGTGTCATAACTCGACGAGAAATTGACCGATAGACTTCTAATTTAAACAGAGTATTTTTAATTACAACGATTTTTTTTCAAAATTACGCCATTTTGTCAATTTTTGATATTTTTCAACAATCGTAGGTCATACGAAATATTTTTAAGTTAAATAAACTTTTAAAGTTTTTTTGTGTTCATGCCGGCAATTGCGGCATATAGCTGCCATACAAACTGAACGATCGAAATCAAATGCTTGTATGAAAAACTTTGGCATTTGACGTGGTATCTTCACGAAATTGGGCATTGGAATATCGCCCAATTTTTCATTCGTCACACTAGTATAGCCCCTTAAGGGAGAGCCTAATTCACTTCGCTAATTTTCCCTCAATCTCGACTCGACGGCTTTCACACCATTGTCTCTAATTATGGCAGGCCATTTTTCAATTCTGATTTGAGATCAAAGGTTGTATCTTTTGCTTTTAGAATTTGATTTCTGTTTACCTTTTTTGTTTTAATGAATTAATAGATTTACTTTGCGTTGAAAGTCATTCATTCTCCTTGGGTCTCACTTCGGTTAAGGCGGTATTTCCATTTGAAAAACACTGCCTTTCTATCAAGTCTACTTTGCAACTTTTCTTTTGTTCAGAAAATTATCTGAAGTCCAAAGTAGCTTTAAATAGCTTTAGTTAACCCAAAGTATACAAAGTTTCATAATAGTTGATTTTGATGAAATACATTTTCAAGGAAAATCTCTGGAATTTCTTAGAATTGGTGTAGATAATATAATTTTGTATTGATTGCCCTCATTAATTAAAATAATTTATAATATATTTTTATTATAACTTTATTTGCAAGATGTCAACAGAAATCGTAAGAAATCACACAGGATTTTTAGCATACTGCTAGTGAAAATATCCAAAAGGCGTACATAACACTAAGGATGTCGAGAGTACTATATATAGGAAATCGTCGGCCTGCCTTGATCTCAAAATTGCAGGATTGTAGTGAAGTCGCCAAAAGGGATCTAAACTAGAATCACGAATGAGCGTACAATAGATTTCTAATATAGTATTTGTTTTTATAGTAAATATCCAGAAATAGAGTTCTTCAAGAAGTCTCTGCTACAAGATATAACTCTGCCTCTTCTCCTTCTCTCTCCTCTCCTTGAGAGAGAGGCAGACTTTCTCCTTAATTATTACATTGTAGAGAGACATTGGAACATTATTTAATATGCAATGTCTGTTGGACGCATCTTAATCGTTGAGGGCGCTGAACTATTGCCATTCCACTATCTTGCGTTAGTACAGTCGAGTTCTGCCGGAACGTTCCATGACCATTGGATTTTGGATTATTCCCTAACACAATCAATTATGCTAACGAGTAAAGAAATGTGCTTGGTTAAGTTAAGTTAATGGTTAATAAATGAAGTTATTATAAAAATAGAAATCACATAATTGGAACAAAAACGCCATGTGCTCAATAAAAATTTGCTCAGGTATTTAATTTCCATTTCAACCACGTCAGTGCGAACTCTCTAGTGTTTCGAGATTCAATCTTACAAACGCGTGACAATCAAGATGGAAATGCTTTGCTTTTAGGTGCAAAGTTTCCGCCCCGTCTCTTTCGATACAGCTTTTGCAGATAAAGTCCAGTAAGATTCTCAAGCGAGAGGAATGGCCTGTTAGAACCCCCACAACTTGGAAGGAGCTTAGCTTACTCAGGGAAAAGCACTCACTTGATCTCTTGCGATACATCTTGAATCTAAAAAATCACGCGACAGCACATCTCGAGAAATTCGGCTTTATAAGTAAGGCTGTATGGAGTTTTTATAGATGGTATGTAACAAAAAATCTATGAAAATTCCAAAAAGCCTTTCTTAAAAAGCCGAATATCTCGAGAAGTATTAATAAAAGCTGTTTCGACCTCGGTTTTTTTTTTTTTTTTTGTTTTTTTGTAGCAAATAAAATTTTCAACAACTTTGTTATAAATATGTTTTCTATAGCTCCCGTTATTTACGAGATGTAGTATATACTAAAAAATGCGAATTTCGTGGGAAAGTCAAGTTAAGAGTCCCGTACTACCACTCCGGTGTGAGTTTCGACTATGTCGCAATGGGCACTTTTATATGGTATTCAATTCTGAGGAATATGTGTCTAAAGTCAAAGCGGTCAACAGAAAAAAAACACCCTAATATATATACATATATTCTTAGTCTTTTCTTGGTAGTTCATTTATATTTTGTACTTCGTTGAGCGGAAAATTAAATTCATTTTATGAAAGGCTGCACACTGCTTGACGAAACGCTGACGTAGCTGATGGGAAGAAATTTAGTGTCGGCATGTACATAAAATAAGGTGAAATGAAGCTTCGCCGTGCCAACTGGACTGTCTTATGCAACATACAACGCAGCAAAGTGGCAGTAAAATGAAGTGTTCGCAATCATGTGAACATATACACTCATACACACAAGCACAAAAGTATAAACATGCTTAAGAGCTAACTCCCTGCAAGTTGCCATTGACTGCACATAAATGTGCTCATATACCGAGCACATGCATGAAAGTATGACGTCATATGCGGTTCAGCACTGCTTAGTTCAGCTCAGCTGAGCTTGGTGAGGTATCCAACGAACTGCGGCTTATTGAAGTGGAAAGTGAAGAATGCAATTGACAGTTGAGTACTTCGTACAACAAGACAGAAACCGCGACGGGTTGAGGTCGACCAACTGCTCACAAGCAACTATTTTTATACCTCAAAAATGGGCCAACAGCAAAAGTTCGCTGAAATCTATATCGAACTGCTATAATATATATGTGTATAAAAAGAAAAAGGGGTCAGCATTCAGCAAAATTTCCAACATTTCATTAGGTGCAAAGTTCTCGTCAGCGCAAGTAAAACTTCATCAATAAAACACACACATACAACATTTGCATAATTCAGTACACGGCGGCTGACACTACGTATACGTGACATGCGATGCAATGCACACCAGTGAGGCTACGTATACTCTGTGTATGCTCTGGGCATCGGCGCCTAGATCATCTTTGGTGGTTCTAAAGGGGCATGCTCCGGTCTTGAAACCTTCTGTAAGCCGCCGCACTTTTTCGGAGAATTTTCGAGCATTACCCCTATCGGCCAGCTTATCAAGCTCGTCGTACTCACGTATTTCGGCCTCCTTCTTTTTCTGTCTGCAAATGCATCTCACTTCCCTCTTCAACTGTCGGTATCTATCTCATCCCCCTCGTGCAGCCTGCTTCCTCTCCGCTGCGACACGGCACTCCTCGTCGTACCAGCTGTTCTTTTGCACTTTCCGAAAACCAATGGTTTCGGTTGCAGCTGTACGTAAGGAGTTTGAAATACCGTCACACAGTTCCCTTATACCGAGTTGTTGACGAGTGCACTCAGAGAGCAGGAGTGCAAGCCGTGTAGAAAATCGTTCGGCTGTCTGTTGTGATTGCAGCTTCTCGACGTCGAACCTTCCTTGTGTTTGATGGCGTGCGTTTTTTGCTGTACAGAGGCGGGTGCGAATCTTGACTGCAACAAGGTAGTGGTCCGTATAGTGGTGGTAGTATACAAAATATTAATTCGCATTCAATGGAACGCTGCGCTGTATGAGAGATTAAGAGACAGCGGTTGTGCTGGCTAGATCATGTCGTAGGTATAAACGAAAACACTTCAGTTCTGAAAGTATTCGACGAAGTACCCGTCGGGGGAAGCAGAGGAAGAGGAAGACCTCCACTCTATTGGAAATACCAGGTGGAGAAGGATCTGGCTTTGCTTGGAATTTCCAACTACCGCCACGTTGAGAAAAGAAGAAACGACTGGTGTGCTGTTGTTAACTCGGCTTTAACCGCGTAATCGGTTTCCACGCCAGTAAAGAAGAAGAAGACATATATATATATATTAGAGATTAGCGGGACGAACTGCGTTGATTCAGCCATTTTCGTCTGTCTTTCCGATTATGGGAATTCGAGACGTAGGTTAGACATTTTGTACAGCTGCTTATCTTTCCAAGAGGGTGCTTAGTTGTCGGAATCGTTGATATCGGACCATTATAGCGCATAGCTGTCATACAAACTAATCGATCAAACGTACGTTCTAGTATGAAAATCCTTTTTACTAAGAAATTTTTGTTGATTTTACTGGTTCTCATTAATACATCAATTCGAGAAATGTAACAGTAGAACTTTCCCTAATATAAAAAAAAAAAAATGCTAAAAAAGAATAATTAGAAAACCCATACTCCCTTTGAAACACTTTATTCATTATAACAATTTTTGGAAATTTTGTCACTTAAACATACTCTCTGGGATATTTATACATTTGAAAAATTCACTGCACAGCGCCATACACGGCGTATACGTGATCAAGGAATGCAATGCACAACAGTGAGGTTACGTATACGCCATGCCAAGTAAGCAAAATAAATGACTAGATGTGCATAGAAATAAGCAATGGGGCATTAAGTATGTACATAAATATATGACTGTAAGTGTAGACGAGAGAGCGTGGCTAGAATAGGTATTTGTCCGGCCGAACACGTTTCCTTGCCTCTTCGACAATCAATCGTGTTGGCACAACTTTGCAATGTAAATATTATACAAATTCATGAATTATGCATAGTAATCGTCAACTAACTGCCTTCGGTTCGACTAACATATCCCGGCGTTACACATGTGTCAACACTCGCGATAATATGCCGAACGAATATCCCACGAATTGGCACCCGTTTATTAAAGTGAGAACTGTGACTGAACACTCAGATGCTGTGGGTGGTGGAGAGTTATCTGCAAACAAAAAGCGCTGACAGTTCACTGGCGAAATGTCAACGGTCTGTCAACCATTTTCTGACAACTTGTGTGTATTTTTGTGCGCAGCGCAGATCTGACTGAATTTATCCACATAAATGACTACACATTAATAGTAATGCATCTGTAGAGCGGTGCACAAATTGATTTGAAGTGCTCCATTGAAGCGGATTTCGTCGTAGCAACAACGCAAAGAGGTCCAGCTGTTCGCAGCTGTTCGCAGTAGATGGTAGAATTAGGCGTCCAGCGGTCCAGCTGTTCGCAGTAGATGGTAGAATTAGGCGTCTGGCCATATGGGAGCAGCTCATAGTGGATGATTTCCTTCCAATCCCGCCAAACACACAGCAAAATCTTCCTGACCATTGTTTGGGACGATTCACCGGCCTTCGACCACGAATGTTTGCACTTGATACTGTCGTTTGTGATCCATTTTTCGTCGCCAGTTACCATCCGCTTCAAAATTGGGTCGAATCGTTCCGTTTCAGCAGCATATTGCAGGCCTCGATTTGCAGATTCTGCAGATTGTTCAAATGTTTTGGTTACTAACTTCCAACTTAAGGGCCATGTCACAGTTGCCACATGCCGGTCTAACACGATGTTTGCCATGATTTGATCGGTATTCGTCGTCACAGGTCTTCCACCGGCTGGCTTATCCATTGTGTCGTTTTCACCCGCTCTCAATCGTCGAAACCATTCCTCCGCAGTTCGAAGTGATAGAGTACCATCCCCCAAAACACCATTAATCTCACGGAACATTTCTCTAGCGGGTTTGCCTTTAACGAAGGAAGTCTTTAAAATAGCGCTACTTTCGGCGTTAGTGAATTCCATGTGTACACATCTATAACTGTTGAACACAATATCCAAACTAATCATGCATAGCGTCATTTTGTAGTTTTTGTCAAGACCTTCCAAAGGTATATAGTATTACTAGATATGAGCTCTGTAGCGTTTTATACATAGCACCCGAAATTCAAAAGACAAAAAGGCGGAAGGGCGAGATTTGACAACCTGATATAAAATAATCCTTACTAGAACTTGATTGCGATCGGTTAGTAAGTATGGTAGTCATCTAATATAGTGCTTTCAATCTGAACAGTTTCTTCGAGGATTGCACAATAACGCATGCCATATTTTCGATATCGACACTTCCGTCAAATGGGCAGCTTCTTGGGAAGAAAATGGTGTGAGCAAAATTTATTCTCGAAACGCGAAGCTGTCATCCTTTATTTGGTCAACATAATCGTTTGTAATCGCCAACTAATTGAATAATCACATGAAAATTTTGTTCAGTGAGCTCATCTTAATGAGTTCGCTAAAAAAAACACCTTGGTATTTAGAGTTATCATAAATCACGAGTCATTACTGTCCCTGTCTGGTATGCCCTATGGGCAGAGATAATCATTGCTACATATTTTGAAGAAAATAAATCCGCTCCTTACAGTGAAGGAAGATTGCAATAGAACCTAATTAATTACCTTTTCGTTCGCTAGCTAGCTCTACAGCCAACAAAGCAATACATTTTTTAATGAAACTTTTGCCACGTGCCTTATATCTTGTCGTGGACCAGTGACGTGGCCTCCAAGGTCATGAAAAATAAAATCGCTGGACTTTTTTATGTAGGGTTATGTATTATGTGTTTTACTGTGCAAGGTCGGAAATATTTGTGTTTTATTTCCTTTTGAAAACTAAAATTTAAAAGAGAAAAATCCTTAAAGGTAGTAAGTCTTTTATTTGAACCATAAATGATTAATTTTAAAATAAAAATGTCACTGAAAAATTGGAATATTTTCTAGTATTCGCATTAATTATTTTTTGATCGTTATTGGAATTTGATACAAATGTGGATATAATATAATGTAGAAAATGATTTTGATTTCCGAATCGAATTTCACGGAGGTTAAATGTTGATTAAAAGCACAAACTGTGGTATTTTTTGAAAAGAGACTAGTTAATTTAAGTCAATAATAAAGTACGGAAGTAGTTCAGACTCACTTTTCGTATACGAAAAAGATAAATAAGGCTTAAGGCTTTAATTACTGAATTTTAACTGTATTTTACACAAACTGTGTGACTTTAAAATCTTACATTGCTTTCCACCTTTAAAATAAGTATTCTTATAATTTCAAATTTATTTACTTTGTATCGCCGCCAATACAAATAACACTAAGCCGCCAATTAATATAACACAGATGTAGCACACATCCAGTACATGCGACACGCACATATTAACACACACTACTAACTTCCTGTCACTATATTATGCCAATGGACTGTTTCTTAGCGGTTATTATACGTAATAAAATGTTTTAGGTCAAAATGATGCTCGGAAAATATCTGCTCGAACGGTTACTCACATGCGCATATGTATTTATGTGTGTGCAATTTACGCTTTCATGTGCCGTGCACGTGGCATTTTACCCTAAAAAATAAGTGTTTACTCCTAAATATAGACAACTGCAGCGCAGAGAAACAATAAGAAGCGACAAGTAAGGGTTAAAAAGACTGAAAAACACTGACAAATGGCAACCTCCTCCAGCAGCCTGTCGACAAATGTCCATAACCTACAAGAATATTGGAAAAGACAAACACCCACATTTTAACATATGTAGGCCGCACAATATGCCACGCATGCCAGCACAAATACAGCGCCACTAACAGCCAAATGGGTCGTTTGGCTTCATTTGGCAGCGCTCAGCACTCTCACTTAATGCTGTGCACCCCAACACACACACACTCAGCCAAACACATAGCGAACGTGTAATTTATAGACAGCAAGTTCAATTCTTCGCAAGCGACACTCTGCTGTTCATTTTGTATGCTTGGCCGACCGACTGGCTGACTGACGCCTAGCGCGCATCATAAGCACTCACACACGCGCGCAAACCGCAACATCATCACCGCCATCTGTAACACTAGGCGTGAGTAGGTAGTGCTTGTCCTTTGCGTCGTGTGTTTATTGCCGCATATCGGAAATTTTCACATTTCACTGATTTCCGTTATTTTTTTCGCACCCTATGTACATTGCAGCCACAGCTAGGCCAATGATTGTATATTAAAACACATTACTACTCAGTATCACCCACATATTGTTGTTATTTATTCAAACAAAAGTGAATTTGAAATTTAATTTTTACAAAAAAAAAAAATAAAAAAAAACACGAAATATATAAAAAAAAAATTGTCACTTTAACTCATCATAACTGTTTGAGTAATAGATATATATATACATATACATATATTAATATTTTTTATTTTTGTTCGTTTTATATTTTTCACTATTGAGCCGCTGATTTCCCCTCCAGCAAACGTACGCATTGCTGCTTGGTACGAAACTGGCTGCATTGCGAATGTGTCATCTCGTTTTTTATCAAGCCGACGAGCATATTCGCTAGCTACTGTAACAACAAATTTTTGCAAGGCTCGACTAAACGAACTTGTTCAGTCAACCACTGTTCACTGGGGTTAAATTTGTTAAATTCAAAACACAACACGTTCACTTGCAACATGGTGCATGCAAAACAGTGCGTTTGACCAGAGAACATTGTTTTTTTGTTCTGCGATTTTGACTTTGTTGTTTACAAAGTAAACAAGTGTAAAGCTCTCACCATTCGCAATATATGGCACTTTGCTTTGCGCATGCGCCATAGCAAGCTTTCGAAAGTATTCCCCCGCCTTTAGTTAGCAGTTCCTTTTCCCATAACTTCATTTACGAAATAATATACAATCAACTTTTGGTGCAAAACCTGCGTAAATAAAATAACGGGAAGATCTAGAGAATCTTATAGAATGGGTAACCCATAATTTTTCGTAGAAAAAACAATAAACTCAAAGTGAACACAACAAATCAAGACGCCACTACTGAAGAGACATAAACTTCACAAATTGAGAAGAGTTTAAATTAAACGATTACAGAGCATGGATTCCTAATTACAAATATAGTACAAAATGTAAAAAAAGCATGATAACACGTTCTGTTAAAAGGCTGCTAGTCTTATTATATTTATAATCAAGCTTGTTCGTATTGTCCAAAATGCTTTTCTTGTCAAAGTTCGAATCTTGTCTGAAATATATTTGCTCATAATTGGTGTATTTGCGAAAAATAACTGTACATTTGAAGATTCCAGAAATTACGTTCGTGGAATATTTTCTACTGAGAAGTACTAAAAATAAGCAAGTTAATTGTATTAGATCAACAGACTTTTTCACTCTCAAGGTCTATCCAGTAGAACCATTTCCAAACAGATAAAACGCAGCTCCAGAACCGTTGATATATATTTAAAGGATCCAGAAGCATATGCAAAACACGACTCCATATTTTCAAACCTAATTGATCTCTGTGGACTAATGACTTGGATTTTTCAACAAGACAATGCTCCTATTTATAACGATCGAATAGTAAAGTCATTTACAATACAAAGATAACGAAATATTAACTGCAGCTATTAAACATGCTTGGAGCGAAATTTCCTAGACATACTTAGATTTCCCGTATCATAATGTGAAAGTTCGGATATATGAAATTATTACTAACAAAGGAGCCAGTACTCATTACTGAAATAATTTTTTTTTATTTCTAATAAAACTAATAATAACACGAACTAAAAATTTAAGTTAAAAAAATAATAATTTTCTTATAAAAAATTTAAAGCCTAAGGGCGTCTATTCTACTGACCCAGCAAAAGGCATATTTTTTTGAGTAGTAAATTTGAGATCTGAGAACAGGAAATAATCACTGTGGACCAGTCCCGGAAGGAATTTAAAAAATTCATGGATTATTGTCATCGTTTTCACTGACTTGTGACACAGTGCAGTTCTATTTCCATATAAAAATTTGATTTTAATCGGTAATTTCAGCATATATCTATATAGACCCAATCTTAGCAATTTTTTCGAAAAAAACATCAAAAGATACGACAAATGAATAGCTTCTTGAGGGGTCACCGAAAATTCAGATCTATATTTCAAAAACTTAAGGACTAGTTAGCGTCATGATGCTTATCATTCACGACATATATATATATATATATATATATTGTATTGGGTCTCCGACGTTTGCACAAAGGTCTCATACCTATTTGCGTCGAATACTACAATAAAGAAGAAATTATAGCTAATTTTTTAATAAAAGTGAGTGGCTATAGCTGAAGATTAAATAGGGGAAGAGATAATTCGTTAGGGTGATGCCACATAAATGAGATGACTGCGTCCGTCAACAATCTCTTGTAGTTAAAAAGAAAGTAATTATAACCATGTTTTAGAAAGCAGTCTGCGCCTCTTTTTGTTGATCTAACTACTAAGTAGTCTTTAGTCTCAAAAAAAAAAAAAAAAAAAAAAAAAAAAAAAAAAAAAAAAAAAAAAAAAAAAAAAAAAAAAAAAAAAAAAAAAAAAAAAAAAAAATGAGCACATTTTGAAGTCATTAGTAGAGCGACTTCATAGTTTCCGTTAAAGGACATTATAGACCTGGTACTTACACACAGATCTGATCGATCCAATGGACACTTAAAATTAATATTAGTTCAAAGGCTCAAGCATTGGACAAATAACGCGAATTTTATAACTCAAACCCTGCTACTTGACAATAATAAATAACGGGATGTTTTTTTCACTTTAATTGTGTTCTTCATGCAAACGCCTTCGTAGACGCTGCCACCACAGCGGGGCTCGAACCAACTGAATAAGGAGAGCAGCCGAGTGACGGTTGTGTGTGTAAGTTAATGTTCGGTCTCTTTTCTTTTCGCCTCTTATTTGTTTTTGTTTTTCATTTACTCTATTATTTAATTTGTTATTGTGTTTTTACTATTTACTTTATGATGAAGATGTAATTAACATTCGTGCCAATATTTGCGTTACCATCTTCACCGCAGCCTATACGGACAAGTGTTGATGTGAGGTTTTTGTACGCATGTTCGGCATCGATGGAGACATGAAGCAGCATATACCCAGCATCCGCCAAGTTGATTGTGTCTCAGTATTACTTAATGATTCACTGTCATTGTCAGATGTGATAATTACCGCATGACAGCATGCGATGCGATGTCACAGTTTCTATTTTCTTTGGAGTTTGAACCTTTCCTACCACTATAGCACACTAACGAATTTCATTGAAATGTTCACTGGCTTGCAAATATATAAAGCTAAAATTGTCTATTTATATGTAAATAGTTCTTCCAGATAAAATTGGATAGAATAGTGATCAATAACAATATAACATTTTTCGTTCTACAGAATGTTGAAGCTAAATACAGCGTTTACCAATAGGGACGTAATATAACGGCCGATTTAACGTCTTTAGACTATTTTCTCTGGGGGTATGTTAAATCAAAGGCTCACGCCAATCAATCAGCTGCACTCGAAGAATACAACATTCAGCGCATTATAGCCGATATTCCAGCTGAAATACTGCACCGGGACATCGAAAATTGACGTAAAAGGGTGCAGATATAACATTATGTTCAAATTATATCCCATTCGACTAAATTTATATATTTTATTTAATTTTAACATCACGTCGTGCGTGTTGTTAGACCCTACATTTATTGGACTGGCCTTTTATAGATCAAACTCATAAATCTGAGACAGTTTATCATCCATTGTGCGGAACAGCTGGTGAAAAACTTCTTACACTGAAGAGACACTTTATTGAGTTTTTAAGAACGTGTCTATTTTAAGCAACTGCAATATTTATTGTCCTATTACTATTACCAAAGTGCATATCATTGCAAGTACAACAATCACTGCAACAAATTGAGTAAATTGAAAAAAATTGCGTACAGTTGATTCTTAAATGGACAACACAATTGCAAAAGTATGAAAAAGTCAGGGCCACGCCCACAAAATGCCATTTATAGGTTCTCACATAAAGTACCGTAACTAAGCACTAAATTAAGCTATAGAACTATAATTTAACCCGGTAATCGCAGTAGCCAGGGGTATTTGGGGCAATTTTTTTTTAAATAGGCGTGGACTAGCCCTCCAATAAGATCAATGTATATATCTCCTAAATCACCGAAGCTACAGCAACCAAATTCCATGAGCAAGAATGTTATAGGAACTTGTGACACTGTGAAATTGAATAAAATCGGAGGATAAGCCCGCTCACTCGTTATAAAACGGTACTGTTCAAAATCGCGATAACTCATTAACGCCAGGGACATTAAATTTTACCACCGACATGGTACGAGAGAGCTTTATGAGATCTGGTGCGAAAATTGAGCGTCGCACCGCCCACGCTATGGTGAAATTCCATACCTCGGGACCCGACCTGCCAATTTCGACAAAATTTCCTATGTGAAATTTCTTTCATATAGCTATATCACATTATGAAATTGTACGAAATCGGGCAACAACCACCAGCACCATCAAACATTTTTTATAATTCAAAAAATACTGTTGAAGCCCCTAAGTACCGAATATTTAAACCCCGGTACCTATAGGTTACATCTGATAGAAAATGTTTGCCAATGTGTGATATAAATAACTGAAATGAAGGAATAATCCGTGTTTGTGTGTCAAAAATGGGTTGATTCGGACCAATACTTTCCTTAGCCTCTATAAACCATTCATAGAAATTTTCGGACTTCGGGTAGACTTTGTACTGCATATATCGGCCAGTAAGTGAGTTATTCTAATGAAAATAAGAGAGTGTATTTTACTCATAACAGTGCATCCTTGTGTCTATAATAGATTTGAGCAAAAACTTGTCATTCCAATAACAATGCATTTTTGTATAAATTTGAGCGAAAACTTGGGGATGGCTTTCGTCAGAACTAGGATTTTTTTTTACAAATTTTCAAACTTTGTAGCTTTATTTTAGGCTCCTTAATTTAATATTATGCACCCAACTTAAAGGCTCAGTTTGTATTACGAACTTTCGACCATATAAATAAGTTCGGAAATGTTTCACAGATCATACCATAGCTAAGGCTTTTTTCTCAATAGTACAAGCAGAATTCCAAAGTAAACAGGACTTTTTGAATCTAAAGCCCCCTGGTAGCGCCATCTATATGTCGACTGATGCTTTAGATTCTGCTATATTTACCGATTATTCAATGAGAATTTTCTGACATTTCATAGATTGCAAGTGAAGCTTTTGCGTTTTAAGTTTCAGTATGTTTGTGTTATCGGTGCGAAAATGAGTGGTCTTGAGGACATAAATGACGATCAACCTTTGGGCCGCGGAAATTCCATCGAAACTGTGCGTGAATTCATCAAAAATCAGCAGAAATCACTACTGAAATTCATGGAAATGGAATTGAATATCTGCGTCCGTAAGTGCACAATTGAAGTTGGTGTTTGAGCGAATAATCTTGGTTACACGAGTGCACATATTGACATTGACAATCACGCGCTGAAGACAATACCTCTCGTTCAGTCGGTTAGACTGGTAGACACTGAAGCCTTTAAGTTAGTTATTCAGTCGATCACGCACATTCGCTTTAATATGCAGTCATTTGGTTGCACCCACCAGTAGCAATTCTGGGCAAAGTGACTTGTTTAGCTTGGAATTTGCTATATTTGCTGACTGGTTGGAAATGCACGTGATTTTGTGTTTGATTAGGTAAGAGCGTGCCAATTTCCAGGGAGCCCAAAAAATAAATTGCATATGCTGTAAATATTCTATGTAGCATTGGGAACACTTGGCTTGAGAGACTATGGGTCTAAAACTGGTCTTAAGCCAAGGATTTTTAAGTCAAATTTTTTTAGAAATCATAAAAATGTGTACGTCCGTTTGCGAGATACTTATTCCAATTAAGTTTAACACGTATTTGTATTTTATTATTCTATTGATCATTTGTCAGAATAAGTAAGATTGGACAACTTATATCTCATATGTATCACCCATACAACCGATTATTAAAAATCGCTAAATCGAAACCGGTTTTAGATCTATAGAATCGAAGGCAAAATCCTCGAAACAGTTCCTAAAGTCAATTTCCGGAATAGTTAGTGTAAATGTTTTGGTAAGCGGCTGTGTGGCATTTCCTTCATTTATCTCGGTATTTACATTCCTATCTCTCCATATACTAAGCTTTGACTTTCATCAAACAAGCTTCCATAAGTGAAATATTAAGCTAGTTATCGCTTGCATTTTCTCTCGGGTCCCTCTATCCTCCAGTCTTTCTGTATATATCTCTCCGGTTTCTATTTCACTTTACTTTTTGCAATGTCTTTAGGTAATCATGAAATCTTGTGCTTCTAAGAAGCGTTTAACTGTATTGCAATATGTTTTTTAAAAATATAAATATAATTACATCTTTAGCTATAACAGAAACTAAATTGAAATTTATAGCCATTATCGGTAAGCAAATTTTACCAACTCTCATTAAAAATTGAATTTGCCTCCACAAGTTCGGCACTTTGGCTAAGATAATTGCATTCGTGGAACAGATGGCTAAATTGTGTTCTTGTTTTCCCTTAAAAGTTGTTGCAAGGACCGTGAAGAAATAAAAGTGACATCGAAACCAAAACCGATCTAAAAGAAGAAAAATCGTCTTGAACCACAAAATGTTTTTGGTAGTGTATAGTTCAAGGACGAAAGCCAACGAAAACTTTTAGTAAGTGGAAAATGGATAAAATAAAGTAATTCGAAACGTTTAAGACAAATATGCTTAACAGCAATAACAATAAACACACTTACGCATACACAGATGCGATGATGTGCAAAGAACAATATTCGAGGAAAGTGGTTGGGTAACTGTATAGCATGACGGCCGTTTAAGGCTGACTATGAAGAGTTAGTTGGCTTACTAAGTGAGTTAATAAGCTACCAAGAACCCGCAAAGCAATCGAGCCAACGAACCAGTCGTTTCAGTTACAGTTGCACTCTCATTAAAGTCACCCATTTCCGGCGAATTATTGTGCGAGTAGCGAGCAATTACAGCTACCAGCTGCTGTAGCGTAGAAATATTACCGTTACGTGCAGTAATTATATTTACTTAGTAGTGGCAAATAGCCGGTTCCTCGCCTCTCCTAATCTCTCGCTCTTTCCATGAATTAAAGCGTACAATTGTTCGGGTACGTACTGTATACAACATCATCAGCCACACGATTATCGTTTCTCCCTTTCACCCAATCAGTTCTTATTGTCCGTATCATCAACAAGCTTCGACATACATATGTACAAACCGCAGATGGTTTTCGCTTGGACGCTGAATGTTCATGGCTTGCGGTTGTAACCACACTCTGAGGATTCGAAAAAAAATTTGGCACATGTGTATTGAGGCCAGGGTGTACAAGGTGCGTTCCAAAGTAAAGAGGACTTTAAAGAAAAAATAGAAAAAATGTTTTTTTCGGCAAACAAACAATTTATTTTATTGAAAATATTGAAGTCTCCTTCTGCTTCAATACAGTTTTTTGCACGGTCCATGAGCATGTCGAACGAGTGTTTTAGCTCGTTGGCCGGTGGCTAAATGTTGCCCCCATAATGACAAGGGGGATGCGGACATTGTTTCTTTTTCTGTGTTTTCTTTGTAATCGAAGTGCTCACTTTTGGACGCGGCTGACTTTCAAAACCACACACCTGAACAACGACAGAAGTTTTGTGTTTTATTTAATTTGTAAATTGCAGAAGTTACGTAGAATTTCTATGAAAAAGCTCATACATATTTCTTTTGATAGAAGATGACGTATTCTGGCTCCTATTTTTATCTTCTTTCAAAATGCTGCTACACGGTAGTTTTTTCATCTAACGGTATATATAATACAAATGACCAGGATGATTATGTTTGTCCGTCCGTCTGTCTCGAACAGAGATGTAACTTGAGCAAAAATTGAGGTAACGTAATGAAACTTAGTACACGTAGACCTTGGAAAAACTGTGAGGATGAATTTGTAGAAGCGCGTAATCGGACCACTGCCTCTCTCACAAAACGGCATTAATCGCAAACTTTAAAAATGTCATAGCTAAGCCATAAAACGAGTAAAAGAATTCATATTTGGGCCAACAAATAGCACTAAGATGAGGAAACTGTGGTTTGAAAATCACTGACGATCCTGTATCACATCGTGGAAACGGGCGCAATTGGATTACAATCACGCAGTTTTATGATATAACATAATTTTTTATTCCATATGATTTTTCAACTTGCCAGTACACAAATTAGGCACCAATTAATGTATTGGGATAAAGCTTTGCACAAATAATGTCTCTTGCCCAATATGAGAGTTGTCTCAATGAAACTGAAAGTGTGGCTTCTATTAATAACAGTGTGTATTTAAATCTAAAATGGATAAAATTGACCCGGCCCCTACATAACTAATATCAAAATTTTCGAACATCAGGCTGACTTTACACTACATAATTAGTGATGGTATGTGAGGCAGCTTTACATTTTAGTATGTGTTATTGGTTCAACTCGGCACTACCCGCAATCTTCAATATTTGAATACATAATTTTGCCAACACCTAAAGGAATTGCTTCTGCAAGTTACAAAGGTATGAAATTTTCATTTACACCCGAACTTAGCAATTCCGTTCATCCATCAATTTTGAATGCCGAATGCTACTTTTTCCAGTCACGGTATATTTAAATGATCCAGCGGGTTAGCGGGTAAAGAGAGGTGGGCTATAGCGGCCAAATCACTTCAATAAATGCTATCGTCAATTGACCAAAAAGATCTTCTTCTTCTTGATTGGCGTAGTCACCGCTTACGCGATTATAGCCGAGTTAACAACAGCGCGCCAGTCGTTTCTTCTTTTCGCTACGTGGCGCCAATTAGATATTCCAAGTGAAGCCAGGTCCTTCTCCACTTGGTCCTTCCAACGGAGTGGAGGTCTTCCTCTTCCTCTGCTTCCCCCGGCGGGTACTGCGTCGAATACTTTCAGAGCTGGAGCGTTTTCGTCCATCCGGACAACATGACCTAGCCAGCGTGGCCGCTGTCTTTTAATTCGCTGAACTATGTCAATGTCGTCGTATATCTCGTACAGCTCATCGTTCCATCGAATGCGATATTCGCCGTGGCCAACGCGCAAATGACCATAACTTTTTCACAAAACTTTTCTCTCGAAAACTCGCAACGTCGACTCATCAGTTGTTGTCATCGTCCAAGACTCTGCACCATATAGCAGGACGGGTATTATGAGTGACTTATAGAGTTTGGTTTTTGTTTGTCGAGAGAGGACTTTGCTTCTCAATTGCCTACTCAGTCCGTAGTAGACCAAAAAGATCAATTATTATTATTTTGGCGTGAGACTGCCTTTTATTAAGTTAACATGTATGATACAATGTAAGTATTTACACTTTGGGCAATTAAAAGCTTTATTATATTTTTTGTACCAGATATTTCATGCATTATGATAGAAAAAGCCTAGAATTAACGTTGAGGTAGAATATGAGCTTGAGTCGCAGACGCTTTAGGTTAAACGGACAACGTTTTCCCCACTACAGTCATTCAAGCAAACCTATGTGAGTTATTATTTTCTTTGAGTTTAGTATATGACTTCAGTAAATGAGGACCTCTTACCACCACCAACTATCCTACATTTACATATAGTGTCGCAGGCAACACTTAATAAAGTCTCATAAGGTTATAAATTATAACAAATCGAAAACATATTGTTCATAACTGTAATTTCGTAAACTCGTTTCTGTATGTAATCCAACGAAAATTGTTTAAAACAAGTGTAGCAATTTATGATTTTATGATGCGTTATGACAATTAGTGAGCCTCCTGTATGTATTGTGGGTACATACGTATGGGATTTAAAATTGATAATCAATTGGTAGCTGTAAACCTCCAATTTCTATCGTCGCTATTATTTTTATAAACCACTGCATAAGTAGTAGTACCGAAATCGGGAGAGGTTCTTCCCGATCCTAATGGATCTTTTAATATTGTTCAATGTCAGTTTACACAGCCGTATTTCTTTCGCTATCATCCCGGCATAAAGGAAGTTAGTTCTCACGCTGTCAAAAGCAGCTTTGAAATCGGCGATATAACGACACAGTATAAATACAATATTACTGTTGACCCCGTATAACTATTACCAGGATTTTCGTACATCCGGCGGACTTTGATTGTATGTACTATATATGATTGGTGATTATACTAAATTTAGCAGGCTCGGTGATTAATTTGATTACCATTATAAATATATATATATATATACCTTTTTGTCTTTTGAATTTCGCAGATATGTATAAAGCACTACAGAGCTCGTGACAATATTACATATCTTCGGACTGTGTTGCCATAACCTACAAAACGACGCTAAGCATGATTAGTTTAGGTATTGTGTTCAACAGTTATACAGTTCTGGACCGAATCAACGCCTGCGATATGCTGCCGAAACGAAATGAACTCAACCCATTTTTGAAGCGGATAGTGACTGGCGACGAAAACTGGATCACATGCGACAATATCAAGCAAAAAACGGTCGTGATAGAAAGCTGGTGAATCGTCCCAAACAGTGGTCAAGCCGGGATTGACGGACGGTAAGGTTTTATTCTGAGTTTGGAGGGATTGGAGGGGGAATCATCGGCGGGAGCACCCATATGGCCAGACCCTTAATTTTACCATCTATTGCAAACAACTGGACCACTTGAAGCAGGCGATCGACCAGACGCGTCCAGAATTGTCCAACACGAAGGGTGTAGTGTTCCACCAGGACAACGCCAGACTCGTCAGACACTATGGAAGTTCGGATGGGGGGATTTGTCGCATCCGCTATATAGCCCGGACATAGCGCCAAGTGATTACCACCTGTTTCTGTCCATGGTGAACGCCCTTGTTGAGTTGAACTCAAAAGAGGCTTGTGTAAAGTGGCTGTCCGATTTCTTCGCAAATAAGGAGGGGGGCTTCTACCAGGAGGTATTATGAAGTTTACATTACAGTTACAGTTATCGAACGTACCGGCGCGTATTTGAACTAAATCCGATTACTGTAACACTTTTTATAAAGCATTGAATAAAAAGTAAAAAGTGGAAGGGAGATATTCCCGCTCTACAGCAAAATGATGCAGTTTCACGTCTCATTCCGTTGCTAGTATATATAATGCTTGTGTCCGTTCAGTGTAGACGATAGGAGGTCAAAATTAAATTCATACCGAAATCGGGAAAGACAAACTAGGAAGGAAGGATCACCTCGACGAATTAATTCCATTGCTTCCTCGGTTACTCCGATGACTTCGGTATGCACTGTTCAGGAATGAACTTTACTCGTCTATCCCGGCTTATAAAAACGTGCCTTGAGATCTCCACTGACTGGGCAATGGCGTAACTTGTAATCGGGAGAAAGCAGAAATCTGTAAGTAAGTAAAGCTGTAACCAAACTGGTTATTAGCCAAGCGGCCATTAAAGTCATCCGTAGCGCCAATACTAAAACTCATATTGATAAGTTATTAATACCCTGTCATATAAAAATTAAAAAAATTAATGAGCTGGCTCACTCGGAGAAACACTTTTAATGATAAGACCCAACCATCAGAAAATGGGAAGAGTGGATTCGGTGGAATATAGGGCATGCCGGGATGATGTTAAAACTGTGGAGCATTATCTATTCGAATGCAATAGAATTCACTAATTCTCATGAGGTGTTGGCCTAAGTGCGTCCGCCGTGGGTTGGCGCTTACGGCCTTTTATTTTCAACTAACCAACCAAAGTTCTGATGTTAGGATGAAAAACAAGCAAATACAAATATCGTAGGCGCACAACTATGACAAGCTGAGTGAATTAAATTTGTAAAACAACTCGGTCAAAATTAATTTGCATTTTTTTGCGACAATGACAATGTCATCAGAGTTAGACCCTTGATGTAAAAACATTTACATAAAACTTACAGGTATGCAAATACATCTAAACACATATATACATACATATTTAAAAAAACCAGTAGAAACAAAAGAAACAGAGATTTAAAGCATAAAATTAAAAGTATTTCAGTTGCAGCAAACTTCTGTTGCTGGCTCGGTGGTCCTCAAGGACGGAGACAAATTGAAATAGGATAGTAGCGTTGCCGGTGAAGCAAATGGTATACAACCACAAAAACTAAGAACAACAGACAGTTATAACAAGAACACAACAAGAAAGAATTAGGAATTTTTGAAACGAAAATCAAATTTCTTTCAAAATCATTTGCAGCAAAATAATGTTGCCGCTTTAGCTTCCGCACTCGTTATTTTTGTGCTATTTTTGTAGTTGGCGCTTCAGTCTTTACTGGCTTCTTTTTCCAGCCACTTTTGTGTTGAACTATCAGAGGAATGAGTTCAATTTCAGGCAGCTTAGCAATATCTTATTATTTTTTTTTTTTTTGTTTTTCCGCGTTTATTTTCTGCTGACATTTCTATAGTATTTCCCCTTGTTGTGCTCTTGTTTCCCTCTTTTCCCTCGTTTCCTGCAATCCTGCCACTAGTGTTGCAATCTCACTCACAATTTTATCGTAAAGTGTATTATTGCACGGCTTCACCGTTTAGCTTGCCTGCCGTACGAGTATGACGTTTCACATATTCTTTGAAAAATTTTCTGAACAAAACTGCAGGGATTTCCAATAAGTGTGATATGATTTATTTAAAGCAGCGTTGTCCACGCACGGGCAGTTGTACAGCGAGAATCACACCAACATGTCGCGACAAGTGTCTGTGAAAGCACGATTGTGCTACTGTATTCAACTTCGTAGGCAAGCAAAGCAGAATTTTGCGTTCAGTTGACACTAGAAGCACCAACACAAGCATAACGTGCACACAGTCACCTTGGACAATACTGATTTAAAGCATACCTATACGAGTACCAGTTGTTAAGGAAACTAAAATACTTTTTATTTAATATGAAGTATAATCAATAAAATTATTATCTGAATATAATATCATTTGCCATTTGACCTCAACGACTTCTCTTGCAGGAACGAAGTCAATGAACTCAACTTTCGAGAACTTTTTCCACTAAATCAAATAGTATGTCATCAAGAGTACGTTCAATATTGAGTTCTAAAGCTTG
Source organism: Bactrocera latifrons (assembly GCF_001853355.1). Lineage (NCBI taxonomy): Eukaryota > Metazoa > Arthropoda > Insecta > Diptera > Tephritidae > Bactrocera > Bactrocera latifrons. Next base: position 596,928 of record NW_017536963.1, on the reverse strand, counting down.
AAGAAAGTCTGGTTTATTGCTACAGACCAATGACTCAAATAAACCCACAATAAGTAGTCTAATGGAATTAAATCACAACTTTTTGGAGACCTTGTCACAATTTCTTGAAATAATGGAATCAATCTCCAAAGTTTTCTCCCAATAATTAGGTTGTTGCACATGCTGTGTTGGACGCAGGCGCGTTTTGCTGGAACCAGATGTTGTCAAGATCAACTTCTTCGAATTGCGACCATAGAAAGTTGGTTGTTGTCGACCAATGTATTGCGATATTGGAAAAGTGTAGTTTTCTTAATACTTTCTCTCATATAATCAATAGTTTTGGAAAATGCCGTATATAACTCTGAAACAACTTTGACCCAACCGATCTTTACCGACCTGGCACTGAAGTTGCACCGAGAAAACTCTACTAAAATTCGTATATATTATTATTTTAATAGCTGGATCGCTTGAAGTCAGACATTTGTAAGTGTAAGTTTCTTTCAGCCGTGACTCAAGATTATATAGGGCGATTGCTTACGGCATCTCACACAAAAGTTGCTCACATTGCTCAAGGTGTGCGAGCGGGAGCTCAATTTTCTCGAGTGCGTACATCGAGCAACTGTAACAACTTGCTTTCAAAGGAAACTCTATTGAGCTTGATATTTTCCAATTAGTTTTTAGCACGAAATCTATACCACCTATATCTCATGCAAAAAGTTTTCTTTCAATGAATTTGAATTCAAAAATTTTCGCTCCACTGCTCTTTATAAGTTAATAGCGAAATTCATTGAGTTTAACTTAAAAAACTTAAAAAAAAAAAATATCATTAAAGTTTTTATGTTGAATATCCTCCAGCTTCTGCTTTGCCAATTTTCACCAAATAAATTAGCAAAGAAAAATTCATGCAGCAGAAGTTAGTCATCAGTTGTGACCAGTGAGTAATTCTGTCCGCTGCTTGGCACGTGCTGCGCTGGATAGCAGCCAAAAGATTCATCAACAAATTGTCGTCAATACTAGAGAAATTACATAGAATTTCTATTCACATTTTTTTGCAACGAAAAGAGCACAAAAATTAATTTGTTCGCATTTGTCGAAAGTTTGTTTTGTGATGTGGAGTCCATGCCACTTTTGTTATTGAAAACCTTTTTCAGAAACATTGAGTGAGGCTTGTTGGTTATTTGTTTAAAAGTTTGTGGCTCTTATTTAATTGTGAGCAGAGAGCTACTGCGCCATAACAATTTACATTCTAGATAAACGAGGGCAGTTAAATAAATTTTGAGAGTACTAATTTACAATGGAAACAATCAGATATCGTTAGCGTCTGTCTGCCATTCAAAGTTTAGCTCAAGTGCGAAACTATTGAAAGCCTACTCGGATTAGATTATCAAAATGAATGCCTTGATAAATAATTTATTTATTTATTTATTAACGCACTCAGCAATTATACATAGATTTTTTTCTTGAGCAGCTTAGACAAAAATATAAATATAAATATAAATCATAACAAAGAGTAGACTTCTTCGTGTTCGAATTTATTAAAGAAAAGCTTGTGGAAAATCCCGACCAAACTCTTTCATACTGCTTGACACAGGCTTACTTCGGTTACTTAAATGCCAATGCTAATAACGATCAGCAGCGATTGCATTAATATGATTGCGTATATAATTTTTTGAGTATACATATAATTACAATCAATACACACACTTTTAATTTTACTTAAAGCAAACTTAGTCTGAATTTTTACATTCAGAGTTGCTGAATAACCTAAACAATTTAGAAAAATTACAGTTCTAAACTTCTGACAAAAATAATTGCAATCATAATATATTCCGACAACGTTTTTTTTGGTTGAAAATATTTTTGTATTATTGTGATATTAATAGAAAATGCTAGAGTTAGTTTTTATTTAGAGTAGCATACGGTACGGTGTAGAAATTCACGCAAGTGAGAAAAGTTCTCTGACCGTCATTCACTTTACATATGGCTCAAGCAGTTCACGACATAAACCAAGTATGATCTAGGTAGCCAAAGCACATCCGTTTGAAAACGAGCGAGAAAGCAAAACATCCCGCCGCAGGGTTTTGAGCTGGGTTTTGGACCCGGCACATAAAAAAATTCCACAAATGAAAGGAAGAAAGCAGTACGCATTAAGACCTTATCGGATTGACATTAGACCCTGAAGATCGACAACTGACTAGATATTCACCATGCGCCAAACCTCAGAAATAACCTGTAAAAATAGGATCGACACACATCACCTCTTCGTCGTTTTCAAAGCTGCTTTTCAGGGGGGTGAGCGTTCACCCAAATAGCAGTTGCGCTAAGATCGCTAACTATGCGTTCACAGCTAATCAAAGAGTATCTCTCCTCACTTGAAATAGCATTAAGCTACTTCACCCTCAGACTAATTTGGATGCCTAGTCAAAGCTAAATCACTGGCCACTTCAAAGTATATGATGTAGCCCTTAGCCTTGGCCTACTCATATCCGAATGGGATCGAGTAGTGTCTCCATTGGTATCTTGTGTTCTATCACTCGACCAATGGTCTCAGAAGGGTCGACGACCACTTCCTTTGCGACTGCTAGGTAAGGTGTAAAATCTTGTCGGATTCTAGTTGTTATCATAAAGCGGAAAATTTCCAGGATTTCATTAGGCATAAATCTTTCGCCAAGCTAGTAGCACCTCATCTATAAAACACAGCTACATCCACAAATACAGTGGCATATACGAGGAGTGTTCAAAAAGTATCGCGAATTTTGTTTTTTTTTTTAAATTATTTATTTATTCATGAATATCTATTTTGTCCCCTTCAAAGTAATCCCCATGAGATATTATAGACTTGTGCCAACGCTTTTTCCAATCTTCGAAGCACTTCAAAAACCCATTTTTTTTATCTTCTTCAGCTCCTTCTTCGATGCCGTCTTTATCTCGTCAAGAGAAGCGTAACGTCGTTCTTTCATGGGCCTCTTCAGTTTAGGAAACAAGAAAAAGTCACAGGGGGCAGATCTGGGGAATATGGTGACTGCGGCATCATTCGTGTGTTGTTTTTGGCCAAAAAGTCGCGCGCAAGCAACGATGTGTGAGCAGGGGCGTTATCGTGGTGYAAAAGCCAATTTTTGTCACATCTTCTCGGCCTTCTGAGAACATTTTGTACCACCGATAAACGTTGCTTCGGTCCAAGGTAGCTTCTCCGTATGCCACAGTCAACATTCGGAATGCATCCGCGCACTTAATTTCGTTTTCACACAAAATTTGATACAGGTTCTTTGATCCATTTTTTTGAATRGGTAAAAATCGAAGACGATCCAAAACACSTGCAAGCAAAGCAGCTGTCAACAATTAAATGAACATTCTAAATGGCCGAGCTTGTCGGCATAAGTGAGAGACATGAGTACCAACATTCGAAATTCGCGATACTTTTTGAACACACCTGGTATGTGGATTTTCACATATGCACACATATATTTGCATAATTCATTGCATATTGGAAATATCTGGCGTTTACGTTATCAGACAAAATAATGCCTGTCAGACAGATCACGTATACGCTATGGCAAACAAATAAAAAAAGGTGTATAGATATGCTTCGTTTTTCTTTCCTTCAGACAATGCCCGTAGTTGAGTTGGTACAGCTTGCAAAAATTTTAATTCATGCTTTATGCAATCATGACCATCAGCTGGCAATCTGGAGTTCCACAAAATTTTGTCATTGCCCCGCGATAATGTCAATAGCTTGTCACAAAAGCGGCTATCGGCGTGCCGCTCGAGATTTTCAGTTGAACTTACGTGGATTATTTTTTAAACGACTTGACTAGATCATCTCTCGCAGTCGTTCTTCCCACATAGAAGACTGCAGCGTAGCTTTGAAATTGATTTGAGGTGCTCCATGGAGACGGATCTGGTTGTAGCAGAGATGAAAGTGTATACGAATGAATTTCATATGAGCGTATTCTCGAAATGATCAACTGAAAGCAATTCAAGTGATTTTCAAAGCATTTCCGCTGTTCTGTAATGCCATCACCAATGACGCATGCAACAACATTTGTCAATCAATTGCCACAGGAAACTGAGATTTTTATGTTGCAAAATTGTAGGTGAGTATACCTTGTAGGAAAATGGGAAGCTGGTGAGACAAATTATTACCTAGAACTACTTTTTGAGGGAATCGTTCAAGTTAATGTGTTGCCATGATAAATGAGCAACGTTCAACCAGTTGCGAATCATTGCCGGAGTACTTTTTTGATAAAGTCTACTATTTTAGAATTTTTTTCCACAACCATAAATAAAAATAAAACTCATTTCACACTTTTAATCACTGATAAAGGTCGATTTCCATACATGCACCCACACATTTACTACAGACAAACACTGCACAAAAGCTGCTAACAATTTAGAAACTTAACGGTGATGTACCAAATTCGTTCACACACACACATACGAGTATAAATACTCACACGTGCGCGCTCTAATCTCCCGTTATGAGTGTGAGCGCCATTAAAGCTGTAAGAGTCGTAATAAAGCAGCGTTAATCGCCGCAGAGTTACTGCGAACGTTTTAATGACATGTTGAGGAAAAGGGAGAGCGCAACACAAAATAACTCTGCAATAAGACTATAAATCGCTTTGTAATTGCGAGGAGGGTAGAAGATCGGATAAGTATTTATAAATACTCTTATATGGTATACATACATATATGTATATAATATTTATGTATATATATGTATACATACGTACGTATCCCTTATAAAACTTATTTTCCTTTTGAGCCATTATTTTTTCGAACTGTGTTCTTTTCTTTTTTTTTGATTTCCGAAATCTTTGAAGAGCTGTTCAAAGAGTGGAGTTTCTGTATAAGGGCGAGCAAATGAAAAGAGTCTGGTTTATTCCTAAAGATGTAAACCGAACGTGTACATCGTATCATTGACAAATATTTTAGTATGATAAAGCTCATACCAGAGAGTTTTGTTTCGCCAAAACGATGCACCGTATCACAATTTCGTAAAAATGATGGCAAAAATTGATCAACATTCTTCGAATAGCTTCCGCAGCCATCGTGTTCTCTAGTTCAAGATCCCAGCATCCATTTCCCGTTCTCAGATCTCAAAAGAATGTTCATTGAGTAGAAATTGCATTCAAATGAAAAGGTGATCGCCGAAACTAAGGCTTACTTTAAGACAAAATACAATTTATACAACAAAAATTGTAGCGAAGAAATGGAGAGCCGTTATAAACAGTGCTCGATACACTTGAGTTGTTCCCCTAAGGTGAACAAGAAAGCGAATATTGTCAAAAAAAAAAAAAAAGCTGTTCTACTATGTTAGGCCGGGTACTTTTCAATTGAATTGTTATCTACGACGTAAAGAGAGGTCTTACTGTATAAAAGTGTATCAATGCTTTGTTATTTCAGACTTTAATAACTGGTATGCCTGTATTTTCAGCAGTGGCTTTGAAGCGATTGTAGGAAATAAGATAGTTTAGGTCAAATAGGCTTGCTTTGTCCGGCAAACTCGTTAAATATCCACTGTGCAGTTGAGCACATCCACTCACATACATATTTGTATATATGTATTTGTACGCTGTTTCTTGAAGCTCTAATAAACAATTCTTAATGCCTAAATATAAGCAACACCAGTGTTGAGAAAAATAACAAGCGGCAAGTCAGGGTTAAAGATACTCCAAAACAAGGGCAAATGCCGACACCGTGCATCAGCTGTTGGTCTTTGGTTACCATCAGCACAAAAAAATGCTTTAACATACAGATACACACGTTCGCCTTCATTTTGCAGCGGTCTGATTTCTCTCTCATCGTCGTGAAACGACACACTACCACAGACGTGTATACAAACCAAACACCAATTGCATAATTTATAGACAAAGAGTTCATTTTGACACTGGGCTACACCTTACGTGTGCTTGACCGGTCGTCTGGCTGACAGCCGTCAAATGCGCATCATACACATGCACATAAGCCCACCACCGCCATTAGAGACATGACAGGACATTTTGACGGTGATCATGTGTAGGTCAGCGAGTGACCTTTGTACCCCAGTGTCCATATTCCACAGAAGTTTTCTTTTATCACAGATTTCCGTTATATTTTTTCGTTTTTGTTAAAGCACTGCAACCACAGTGAGGCCAATGATTTAATATTCAAACAAAGTACTGCACACCCAAAGTACGAAGTTTCTTTAAACACTTTGTTGCTGCTAATTCTGCTGATTTTCATTAAAGGGACATTATTTAATTTTGTAAGAATTGCTTTTTCACAACAAAAATCTGAATTTCTTTTTTCAAAAAATTAAAAAATCTAAACATCATTTATTAAAAAAAAAAATTTAAACACACGTATTCTACGTGAAAACTGTTTGGGCAAATGAAATATATATTTTTTATTTACGTATCAATGATTAATTAACCGCTGATATTCGCTTTCGGCAAACGTACGACTTGCAGCTTCCAAGAAACTGGCAGCATCCAAATTGTGTCAGCTCGTTCTTTACTAAATTTTACATTCGAAGAAGATATTCGCCAGCTTCTACGTTCCAACAATACAGTTTGTAATGATTGTTCACACGACCTTGTTCGTCGAAAACTCCATACCGTTATATTGTATGCTCACTAGTAGTAAATTGTTGAATTCTAAAACGCAGCACGTTTATTGGCAACATGTTGCATGCCACATTCACTGTTTGACGTTTTCGTTTTTGTTTTGCTCACAAAGCGAACAGGCAACGTGGCTTCCTATAGATAAAACTGTGTCACATACATTTAAATGTTGTACATATTTATATAAAGGAAAGCACACAGGCGCTTGCTGAATTTGTTCATTTCATCAGCTGCCGATTGACAAATTTAAGCTTTTTTGCAGTAGGGGAACTTTATTCTGCGCATGTGTCATATCAAGCTTTGAACGTGTTTCCCTCTTTAATCAGCACATTGTTTACCGTAACTGCAATAAAACGGAAATTACGGTAATATACTTCGAACATTTTCGGTGTAAACCAGAATACTTACAATAACGGCAATATTTACAATGTAAATAGTGGGAAACATGAAATTATTTCGAAAACTCAAATTATTTAAAGCCTAAAAAATTTGAAATCAAGTTGCCTCAAGGCGCATAAAGCTCTAATAATGAGAAGTGTTTTTCGTATAATGCCTAAATTATAAAGAACGTAAAGAACAGATGAATTGACATTAAAAGTCTGGGCGCCTAAATGTAGCCAACAAATTTGGCTAAACTAACTATTTAAGTTTTTTTTGCTTAATTTAGGCGCTTTGACTAATTTTCCAGGTTTATCTTATATTGTGAAATGGTAATAACCAAAAATTCCCCTAAAAACAAAAGTTTTTTTTAGTAACTAAAATTTTTGGATCCTTATATAGTTAACGCGGTTTACCATATTTGTTCGAACAATAACTCGTGTATAAATGAAATTGTTTCTACTTGTTCTGTGTATGTATAATTCAATATACAATGACAGAGTGGTATTTGATAGGAAAAAATCGAATTTTGCCGTCCCAAAACCAACAAAGTTTTTATTTTAGATTCAACTTTTTTGTTAAAAACTCCGCCACTTTGCACGGACAGATAGACAGTCAACCGGATTTCAAATTTTCTCGTCATCCTGATCATTTATATATAGATCCTATCATTTACCTATATACATATGCCCTACGTTTGCCTCGATTATTTTTAAGCAATAACGGGTTGGATCACCCGAGGTAGAATTACTTTAATCCATAGTTTTTTCTTTTGCAGATTAAATTTGAAGCTTCTGTGTATTGTCAAACTACTTTCTGCACTGGCGGCCTTCGGCCGCGCTTCAAAAAAATAAACCTGGTCGGTCCAACACCGGGGTGATCATAGTTCTTTTGTGTCGAACTACTTTCTGCACTGGAACTGGAACCTCAAAATGCTTCATTCTTTAAAAACAACCATTAGTTGAACAAAACTAGTTTACTTTGTATCAACATATTGCAAAAGAATAAAAATCGTGATACAAAAAATAATTACATGCTACATTTTAAATAGCTAACTTTTCAACATCTTAACTTCAACATTTCGATCCGAGGAACCCAGCTGTTAAGCCAGTATTGAACTGTCAATCTCGATCAGCGTTGATGTCGTTAGCCCCGAACTTGATAGTCCACGGGGACTATTTTATATTTATTACAGCAATTTTAGCAAGAAGTAGTTTTTTATATCAGTCTGTATGTTGGTCAAATTCCTAATGACCCAAATACAATGATTACATTATGATTACATGAGATTAGAAAATATTAAATGTGCATATACATTATTACAAAAAACACTAAAAAATTTTGAATAAAATGCAAATATTTGACTTTCATCAGTATTTATTTTCTCGCCTTCAAAGTAATCCTCACCAGATGTAATACAATCAACAAACAATTTTTCCACTTCTCGAAACACCTTCCATAAGCCCATTTTGGGGCTCCTTCAGTGAATTTTGTTGTATTCGATCGAATGAAAACGGGTCACACGTTGCGGCAATTTCAGTTTCGGAACAAAAAAATTCACGGAGCCAAATTCGGTCACAATCGTGGCTCGATGCGATGGTACATTATCATCATGTAAAACTCACGAATGGTTTTTCCACAATTCTGACACTTTTTGACGAATGTTCTCCCGGCCAAATAGAGTTCCGGAAAAATTCATGATATACTAACAAATATCGAAAAAAGAAAGAGCATCATCACCTTAACTTTTGAGCGACTTTGACGCGGTTTTCTTGGTTTCGGCTCGTTTTTCCCCTGCATTCCGATATTTGTTGATTCCTTTGCACGACAAACTCATATACCCATGTCCTTTTGGCAGTTATAATTCTCTCCCTATATGTGGGAACGGAATTCCACGATCAGTCATATACAAAGAGACTTGTGTACTGTACCCTTTTTGAAAAAAAGTAAAAAGTCAGCTTTATTCAAGTAAGCACGCGTGAAATACGCAAGCATGCCAAAATATCTAGCTTCGAATGATTTTGAACGGAGATGATTTTTAAGCACCATAATATGTATTTAATATTTTTTACAGTTGAATAGGTTGAAGGTCGTCCAGAATGAGGCATGTCTTCAACGATCTCTCGACCGTCTTTATCGGCTTTGTATCGATCGTGAGATTGTATCAAATACGTATTTTCCACGTGAACTCGTTTACTTGACTCCAGACAATAGCCTTAGTCGTATTGGATTAGCTTTCAATGTAAACTAAAATTTATGTATTATGAAATAATGTTCATTGGCTAACCGCCTGGGACAGACGAACACCAATTAGCAGCGTTTATTTCACCCGCTTATGACAGTGATATCTTTAAATGTACAATCAGGCGCTGCGGGAGACAGACACTTGCCTGCCAACAAAAACAGCAGGCATATCACCGACAAAATGTCAATGGTCTGCAAACTAAAGCGGCTGCCAACGCGCCATCAAACGAATCACACACGAGATTTTCAGCTGATTTTACGCGAATCATTATTTCCGAAAAACTTGACTCACTCAGCTTAGCTCCCTCCTGGTTTGTTCCGTTTTTTCCTCATATGTATGTTGTTTCTTTGCGATTTTTTTTTCTCGTTTTTTGCGTTTGTGTGTTTGTGTGCACAGCACCGATCTGCCTCAACTTATCGACATACAAGTAAATGACTACATAATCCTTGCAGTGCGGCTCCCAAATTGATTTCAAGTGTTCCACTGAAATGGATTTGCTCGAGGCAGCAACGCAAGTTGGCCGTTTTTATGAATCAGAGTTTTGTATTTGTGTGCCTACATGTACATTAATATAATATAAAATTCGTATGAAGAAATATTCTCGAAATGATAAAATATTTTTTCAAAGCATTTTCATTCAAGTCTGCTTCTACGTAGAATAATCTTAAAAGCCGTAGCAATAGCATAAAACTGTTTATGTTTATGCTTGGCTTGGCATATCTGTTGCTTGGCCTGACCTTTTATGTCATAAGTTTTCATCAGCCTCATATTAAAAATCATATCTAAATGCTCGTCAAATAAAAACAAAGTGAACAAGTAAGAAGGGATTGGCTCGGATGTATCCGAACATTTATATTGTTGCAACTTGTCAGGATTGAAGCCGGGAAAACACTTTCAAGTGAAAATCTTTACTTTAAAGATGTTTCGAAAATATATGATGGCTTGGCTAAGTTTTCAACCGCTTGTATTTATAATCTATAATTATACTATAAAACACGATCTCTTATTTATATTGATATAACTCACATATTGGCCTTTATACCGCATATAAGTCAGACAGAAGTTCTAAAATATGTTTGTGGGTATATGGGATTAAGAGAGGTATTGACCAGATTAAACTCCGTGCGGACACACATACTTAATATTATCACTCTTTAACTGAAAATTTTGGGTGAGAAGTCAACTATAGGTACAGAGATCCAAATATTCAGTACCCTGGAACAATTCTTGATCCTAAGTTGACATATATCAATGGCGCTACTTCGGACTGAGTAGGCAATTGAGAAAAAAGTTCCTCTCCCGACGAACTAAAACAAACTCTATAAGTCACTCATAATTCCCGTCCTGCTATATGGTGCAGAGACTTGGACGATGACAACAACTGATGAGTCGATGTTGCAAGTTTTCGAGAGAAAAGTTCTGCGAAAGATTTATGGTCCTTTGCGTGTTGGCCACGGCGAATATCGCATTCGATGGAACGATGAGCTGTACGAGATATATGGCGACATTGACATAGTTCAGCGAATTAAAAGACAGCGGCTACGCTGGCTAGGTCATGTTGTCCGGATTAACGAAAACACTCCAGCTCTGAAAGTACTCGACGCAGTACCCGCCGGAGGAAGCAGAGGAGGAGGAAGACCTCCCCTCCGTTGGAAGGACCCGGTGGAGAAGGACTTGACTTCGCTTGGAATATCCAACTGGCGCCACGTAGCGAAAAGAAGGAACGACTGCCGCGGTGTTGCTAAGTCGCCTATAATCGCGTAAGCGGTATCTACGCCAGTAAAGAGACTCTAGAAACAGTCACCTTGATCATTGATGTCTATAACGTTGTAACGCTAAACTCATTGAGGTACCTCGGCGTAATGACCGATACGAGGCTCAATTTCAAGGCGCATATTGAAAAGTCTGTGGTAAGGCACATACAGTGAATCTGCTACATTTACCGATTGTTCTGTGAGAATTTTCAGACATTTCATAGATTGGAAGTGAAGATTTTGCGTTTTAAGTGTCAGTATGTTTGTGTTATCGATGCGAAAATGATCATCGAACAAAAAGAAAACATTAAATTTTGTTTTAAAATTGGTACAAATTTTACCGAAACGTTTCAATTGATGAAACAAGTTTATGGCGATGATTGCTTTTCCCGTAGCAGAAAGGACGAAGTTTCAACGTTTTCAAAGTGGTCGTGAGGACATAAATGAGGATCCGGGATCAACGGAAATTCCATCGAAACTGTGTCTTAATTCACTAAAATCAGCCGAAATCGTAATTGAAATTCATTGAAGTGGAATTGAACATATCCAAAACATCGATTTCTCGCATTTTGACTGAACATTTGGGCTTACGAAAGTTATGTGCACGGTTTGCTCCGCACAAATTGACTGAGTACCAAAAATTGCATAGAATCAAACGCTTGTGACCGATTATTTGACCAAAAATCACATTTTAACCATTAATCATTCCCCATATTCACCTGATATTGCGCCGTGCGACTTCTTCCTTTTCGAAGAAATGCATTTGCCCATGAAAAGAAATCGTTATGCAGAGGTAGACGCCATTCAAAAGGCTTGCACCGGCATACTGGCGGCCATACCGGCCAACGAGCTACTCGTATTTTCATAAAAGTGGTATTTTTACACAAAATACAAAGTTTGTAATGCTTGTTCAAACTGACATTTTCGGCCAACATTTGGTACCGTTATATGTTCAGTGCTGTTGTTAAAATTCAAGGCACAACATGTGCAGTTGCAACTTGTTGCGTTCAACATTTGATGGGTGCATTGTTTTTATTTTCATGGCTGGCATGGCTTCCTATGTCGTCTGCTCACTAATACATAATACAATTCCATTTTATACACATTTATATTTTGCCAGCTGGTGCAGGTAGTGAATATGTGTAAGTCTTTCACAATTTGCTAAAGCACCTTACAGTGGCAAGCTGTGAACATAAGCCCTGCCTTCTATCACCAGTTCTTTTTCCCGTAACTACAATAAATCGGATATTACAGTAAAAATACCTTTTTGGTGAAAAGCCAGACTACTGGTTTATTTGAATTTTTAGCATTCCTTAAAATAATGGGAATTCCTTACTACAATGGGAATGCTAAAAATTTAAATAATGGTTGGTTCTCACTTTTTCGGGGGAAAAAAACATTAATTTAATGCTGAATGTATCTATAGGCGATGTTATTATTAAAGTACCTTAAATACTGGAAAATCAAGGAGTTTAAATAATGAGAAATGGTGCTCGAACAAACGCAAAAGTTAAAGAGATCGTAAAAGATAATTCAGCTGCCGGAAGCCACCAAAAACGTTGACTTTCTTAAAAATAAATAATATAACATTTTCACGACTAAGCATACAAAACTGTTGCTTACATTTACGCGCTTAGTTTTGTACATTTACGCCTTTAGTTTTGTATACTCGAGCTTTTTGAGTTTATCGGAAATATAATAAAACAACAAAATATGTTAATCTCGGCTGCATCGATGCTAGAATACCCTTCACAAACATAAAACTTTCCATAGAAGAACATGATTTTGGTCGTTGGTTCGATGTGAACTATTTATTCGAAGATTTTAACAGTGCCTTGGATGATTCATACCAAATTTCGTCCGATATTGGCTGTTCTGAAAAATGAACAGCTTCTTGGAGAGAAAGGAGCGTGTGAAAAATTTTAGATTGAAATCCTAAAAATTGAGAGACTAGTTCGCGTGCATAGATGTAGAACGGACATGGATCATCATTATAATGGGTAATCGATTTCGTGGTTCCCCACTGTTTTAAAGAAAAAATACATAAATTTCAAATTTAATGGGTTATGTTTATCATCATTTGAAAGAACATTCATTGGCTTTTATTTTGTGAAGATTATCTCTTTAAAGGTTGATGGCTACGTCTCAGATTGTTCATCCAATGAGTTTGATTTACGGTTTCCATGGTGCGATAACGGTCGCTATTGACGATTCAATTTTGAAGAAATATGAAGCGATGATTCTACCGGACTACAAACCACACCAAACCGTTGTTTTTTCTCGATAAAAAGGCAGACCTTGGATCTCTTCAGGTTGGTCTTCGTCGTAGATGCGGCAGTTGTGCTCGAGCCGAAAATGGACTTTATCGCCTTGGCTGAAAAACGTAAAATATCTTTTCATGAGTCCCTACAGCGAAACGATGTTGCTTGGGAAGGTCGAACGGCTTCAGTTCTTGCACAAGCTGTATTTGGCACCCTTTCGTTCTGGCAATAGTGTATTATTACATCTTAAATATACAAGAAAGTATCGGAAATTTATAAATAAAATGATTTTCAATAATCATCCAAATTTGTATTATCGCGTTCAAAGTAATATCTATTTGAAGCGATACACATGTGAAAAAGCTTTTTCCAATCGTCAAAACACATTTTATGGTACTTTCCGTCAAATATGTTTTAATGTCTTCAATTAATTCAAAACGGTTTCCCTGGAGTGATTCTTTGAGTTACAAGAATAGCCAGAAGTCACATGGAGCTAAAGCAGGTGAATACGGTGCTTACACAAATACAGTAAAAAAGTTTTTAAATTTCGTAACACACTGGTTGACAGATCGCGCCAATTTTTGGCATCATAATTAAGAACAGTGTTGCCAACCTAGGAAAAAAAATTACCTGCAAAGAGCGTGAGATGAGGCCGGGAGATGACCTTTCTTCACAGGGTATACATAGATTATTTTAGATGTTGACTCTGATAGATTTGTAAACCCAACCGTTTAAAAGATATTTACAGTTAAAATTTGGTTATTTTTGGGAAATTTTTTTATTTTTTATGAATTCTATAACTCAATGAACTAAATTTTTATGAATGGTGAAAGTCATTGGTTTTTGGAGAGGCTTTCTGAGAGGTGCCTAGGAACCTATTTTTCAGAGTACCAAACAAAAAATGTTTTTTTTTTAATGGAGTTATACGCCCTTGAAGAAAAGGGGCTGTCTCTTATACACATCTAGATGTGTATAAGAGACAGGTGCCAAGGAACCTATTTTTTAGAGTACCAAACGAAATTTTTTTTTTCTTTTGATTCACCCCAATATGCATTGATGTTTGACGATGAATATCTCGTAAATGCTTAACTTAATGGAAAAATCATATCAGACTATTTTTATAGAGCAGTAAGTTTCCTATAAAACTAAACTTTAAAATTCAAAGTTTAACTTCTCTGACAAATTTAGCATTAGATTTAGTAAATAAAATTAAATTAGGTTGACCTCAATTAGATATACCAACAAGGTTTTTTTTTTTATAGCAGAGTTTACAACAGCGCGCCAGTGCTTCGTACTTTTCGCTGTTTGGCGCCAATTCTAAATACTAAGTGCACACAGGTCATTCTCCACCTGATCTCTACAAGGAGGGCGCTTCTTCCTCTGCTTCTATCGGGGTTTACTGAACCGAAAACCTTCAAAGGAGTAGTTTTCTCTTTTTTATCCGGATACCATAAATTGGCTTGATGTATTTTGTTGTACTGAAATCCAGGTTTTGAAGAGGTTTTGCCATGGAGACTGAATTTTCTAGCTGTTGTACCAAATATATGTTTTTTGCCCATTCTGGCGTTATAATAGCCAAGCACAATTTTTACATCGTGACAGGGCAGTTGTCATAAGCACGCTACAGCCGCTCATAAAAGACATCTTTGGTTATATTGCGACCAAGTGAATACCAGGGAGCGACGACTGAGTAGTTCTCTCACAACGAAAGATCCCTTGTGCGAAACGACAGTTCTAAATCTTAATATAGTGCTTAGTTATGGCATTTTATAAGTTTCCGGTTAATGGCGTTTTGTGGTCACAGCAGTGATCCCTTTTGCACTCATCTACATACGAACTGGTAATTTTTTTTTCCTAACGATCCTACTTTCATCAAGATATCTAAGTTCTTACTTAAAATACAGTTTGCATGAACGGACGGACAGACAGGGAGTCACCAGGATTTCAACTCGTCTCGTCATCTTCATCGAGCTGGAGAACGAGAAGGTTCAATTTTCTATAAAAGTGTGCAGCTGCTGGCGTATGCTTAGAATATCTACATCGATGGCCTTAACAACCGCGCCGTTCTGCTTTCTCCAGATTAGATAAGGCAGTGAAGCAAATAGGTCTGGCAGTGAACGAGGGCAAGATGAAATATCTTCTGTAATCAAACAAACAGTCGTCGCACTCGCGACTAGACACCCACATCACTGTTGACAGTGATAACTTCGAACTTGTAGATAATTTCCTCTATTTAGGAACCAGCATCAACACCAACAACAACTTCAGCCTCGAAATCCAACGCAGCATATCTCTTGCCAATAGCTGCTCCGGACTGAGTACCCACTTGGGAAGTAAAGAAGAAACGTTTGGCCCGCTGTTGCTAATTTGGCTATAACCGCGATAGCGGTGTCTTCGGCAGTAAAGTAAAAGAAATGTAAAGAAGTAAAATAAATGATAAAATAGGAGTGGGTTGAATTAATAATTTTTCAATAGGATGGAGTGAAAGCCTTACAGAAAGAACATATAAGAAACTACTTTACGTTATTTTAGAAAAGAGTTTAAGCAAAGGTGCTACTTTTCCAAAAAGAGAACTTATGCTATAACTAAAACCAAAGTCGAGTAGTAAAGTTAGTGTTCGAAATATATAATGCTTAGAGCTGCTGGCGGGTGTATATTAGGAAAACTTACTTTTTCAAAATTATTTTAATACTGTCTGAACTTTTTTAAGTCATTGGACGGCTTGGACGCGAGCTCTACCGCATTATTCTTTTTGCCCCTATACAAGCAAACATCACATCGCCTAGGTGAAATCCATTGGCATGCCTCCTAATGTCATTATGACGCCGGACTGAACATCAACGCCAGCCTTATAATTACTGATAAAATCTTCCTTCTTGTTTATATTAGAGTTCTAAACATTTGATATGTTTATACTTCAATTGTTATTATTATGGATGTTGGCGGTGAAAATCAGCCATTTCAACAACAAAACTTTTAAATGTAGATTTTTAGACAATTGATTTCAAAAATGAAAAAAAAAAAATACTTGTACCACATTCATTAATTCACACATTCCTATTCCAGCACTTCTAAAAATGTAATTTAGTTGTTTAAACTTCTCAGGCCATAATCTGCAATCTCTGCACATATCAGCAATACCTCAACAATAACACCACTATACTATAAATCACACAATTTCAGCAGTATTCAGGCCGCCAACACTATCGTGTCAAGCCTTAGCGTCAATGCTGCTTTCGCAACGAAAGCATCCATCTTGAGGCCACATTATTTGATAATACTCGATCAAATAGACCACGTGCAGCAGTCAAAATCTTAAATTGAAAAAGTACAAATCACAACTGGTGCAAAAAGTGAAGTCGCTCAGTGTTCATATGCAACATCACTTCGCTCTATTGCCTCTTGAAAAGTGCCATGAAAATTCGACGTTTTCGAGTCAAATTTCGTTCAGCGATGAAACCCGTATGCGTTTCAAAGATATGTTAACAAGCAACATTTACGTATTTGGGACTAGGAGCAACCTGAAGAAATTCAAGAACTGTCATTTCATTTAGAAAAACAACGGTTTGGTGTGGTTTATGAGCTGGTGGAATCATGGATCTATTAAAAAAAAATTGAAACTCGTGATCTCGGCGACATTTTGATTCAATGGATTTTAATCACATGAACTTCAAGACCTTCCACAACGTAATGAATCCTCAGGATCCAAATTGTCGGAAGGCAAATTTGCAAACTAATTTCAGCACACGTTCCGTCATAATATTTTCTCTGTACAATTCACATAATTTTTATTTTTCTTGAACTAATCTTGAAGACCTCCACTCCAAAAGGACCAGGTAGAGAAGGAGCTGGCTTCACTTGGAATTGGTTGGCTACTGAGACTCAAGCAGCTTAATCTGAAAGAATGTTTCCTTTCTAAACGAAAAATGCAAACTTTTTTTAAAGTAAATACGATAACTTTTAATACATTTCGGTCTCGAAAAATGTCACTGGTAAAAGTCATCACTCCAGCATAATAACATACATGTATAATGATGAATCTTAATACATTTGTGGTTCATATTTTGGCATCGTCGTACGAAGACAAAACTTTGAGTGGAGATTTCCAGTTCAAATTTTTCATATTGTCCGAGAATATTGTTTTTTTTTTTTTCTTTTTGCTTCACTCAATGCATTAAGTCAATTTTTCATTACGTGGTATTAACTTTTCAACTTTCAAACGACATTCAGTCTCCAGCACTGTGAAGTTATAATGTTAAAAATTTCTTGGCTCGAACCATCAATATCTCCATAACTATTGAGAAGAGTAAATCCGTTCTTCACTGGTCTCTTCACTGGTCGCATCCCTCAATAAGTGTAAAACGATGAAAACAAGTAGCAGCATGTAAGTTGCATACATTTTATATTGACCAATTTAGTAATAAATTTTTTTTTCAGTTATTATTATGGTTTTGAGATTTTTCGCTAAAACAAGGTTCACGATTTCTCCATTCTAATGCTGTTTCCTGCAAATATGTGATACAATATGCGCCCAAAAATGTTAGTAATTCCAGCAAACATAGATCGGTTACGCACTACGTTTACTTTAGTGGATAATGCAACAAGGTGTGCTGTGATGCAAAGAATCTAAAAATACTGGAATGAGTCCATCCGCCATCGGGTGTTCATCCACTTTATAGAATATTTTGTGGACGAATCTTGGCTTGTCGGCTTACAAAATCCAACTCGTGCACGTATTGAAACCGAATGACCAGCACCTCGTATGATCGGTGAATAAGGCCACAACAACATGGACACCGATAACGATTTATGTTAATTACGTTAATAAACAAAATTTTCACATTAGGAGGGTTGATAATCCAAAAGTCATTGTTAAGACGCTGTACATTCTACAAAAAGTCTTTGTTTGGCAAGCTTTATAGCTAAGTATACAGCTGAGTTATATTTACTTAAAGTGCGTACAAACAGGGTTAGTAAAAGTAGTTTGACCATTTATTTTTAGTCTTTTGTTGCAAATTGTATACATTGTGAAAAAGCAGCACAAACAAATTGTAATTAAATTATAACGCGATCTGTCAATCAGTTTGTTCACAGCATCTGTTTATGTCGGTATACGTCAGTAGTGCGATGCGATTTTTACGATGGATAAAAATAATAGAACAAAGAATTTGGCTAAAATTTTGTATTTCTAAACAAATTTCGCCTTCAAAGTTTGTCTTCAAAGACATACCTTGCTCTGGACGACTTTCGCGAAGGATATGAATCCTGAAAATCGACAAGCAAGTGTTATAGAGATGGCAAGAGAGTTCGCAATCTCGCACGGGTCCATTCAAATGATTTTTGGGAAATTTTGAATATGAAACGTGTATCTTCAAAAAGATACCGTATTCACATTCAGGGATAACTGCCAATAAGACATGTGTTGATAAGTTTGACATACAAACAAGCCTAGAATCATCGGAATGTAACCCGTTTTCAGTTGATCGGAAAGACAAAACAAAATTCGCTTAATAAGCTGAAAAGTGTCCCAAAAAGTGATTATGAAAAGTGTTCCGAGGACTTGGGAAATCGATGACATAGGTCTATTAAATCAAAATGGGATTTCTTTGAATTAAATAATTGGATTATTATTTACAATGTACGGGTACTTTTCTGTCACAATGTATGTGTAGTTGTGTGCATGAAACTATAAATGCTAAGTGCAAAATTTTACATCTTTTGTCATATTGTAATAATACAAACAATCTCAAAACAACAAGTGAATACCGCGACAGAACTGTCAGCTTGTGAACCCCATTACTTTTATGGCTGCATCTTTGTAAAGAATTTTCTCGGAAAGTAATTTGTAATATAATGTGAATATCCTTGTATTAACACCAGCCGTCCATGCTATATGTCTGTCAAGACAGTGTCAGGCTATTATTCCTTCGAAAAAATTGTAAGAGTACAAATTGGTAAGCGCATAGGTAAGCTGTCACACGTGTACATATATATGTATATGTATATAATTTTACATACTACTTTGTATTACGATTTTGTGAGTGTTAGATATATGCACTCATTGGCGTGCAACAGGTTATTTGCTCTTTCTTGTATAATTCTTGTATGTAATTGTTGTTGTCCTCATTGCTCTCACTATATAATTATTGGTATTTACATTTTCATATAGCTCTAGTACGACGGCATATGTGAAAATTTTTTGCCTCCTACATTCTTCTATGTATGAGCATTGAGTACACCATGTCGTATGAGTAATGCGAGAGAGTGTGATGAAGCTTTCTTATGAAAACTCATTGCATGAATGAAATTTTATGACTATTGTCACGTGAAGTTGAGAAAGAGCTTGCTATCAGCTTTGCTGCAGTGAAAATAAAACAACAACAACAAMTTTGGAATGGAAACTAACAACAAATGTGAGCGCTATAATAAAAAAATACAGACTGAATGTTGTGCATGAAAACGATCAGCTGTTCTTTCCACTGCATGAGAGCAATATTCGATTCCTGCTAACCGGCTTTTAACATGCACACACATATACAGCGCTTCGGCTCTGACTTTACTTCATTCATTCATTCATTGCGTTTGCATTCACTGACGCCAACTGAATGAGTGGGATGCGCAGTCTGGCGTCGCTGCGCTGCTCTGTTGTGATAACTGCGACGTTGTCCTCGGCAGCTGCGTAGATGAATCGCTTTGAGCGTGTTCACAAATATCATTTCGTCGCTGGTCCTGCAAAGTGTCGCATGCGGTCGCGCGTTTCTGCTTTCAGTTTTAAAGAATACTATATTAATATAATACACAAAATTAACGAAAATTCCAGTGAAGTTAGTAATTAAGCGTATGAATGCAACTGGGACTGAACTTTATTATAATAACCTAATGAATGAAAGGATACAAGCTGTGATTTACGTTAGTTTCCAATAGTTGCATATTAAAATTTCTATTTTTGTTTATTTTCCGACACTTTAGATACGTGCAAGTGTGTCCCTCCGTGTTTGAATGCAACTGAAATACACGCCTAAATTTCTCTTACTGCTTTCACATCGACGAGTTGAATTAAAAAAGTCATTACATTTGAATACAAAGAAAAATTACTAGCCACAACTACCTGCGTCTTATTGCATTCGCTCACTTTTTTAGACAAACGAAAAAAATAAATGAGAATATTTATTTGCATTTTTATGCAATTAAAATGGTACGCTTTCTTGTCTTGAAATAAAAATTTTACTTGAGTGTTTATGTGAATACAAAATTGCTGCTTGACATTGTAAGCTTTTCAAATTATATTTATGGTAGATATAACGCTCCGGGATGTACCTTTCTTTAAAGTGAGTATCCACTCCGGCTCAGAAGACAGTGCGTTCAGGCTGGTTAAGAAACATCTAACATCGTTTCGTGCCTTTATGCGACAAAACTAGTATGGACTAGGACACAGCGGAATCGCAGATAACTGCAAAGCATTAGAGTGAAAAAGGATCGGTGCTTATCGGATTTTAAGGATAAAAAGTTAATGAAATTTTTAGAATTCACTAAAAATACACAAAAAAAAAATTTAAAAAATAAAAATAAAAAATAAAAAAATAAAATTTAACTTCGGTTGCACCGAAGCCGAATACCGTTCACAGGTGCATTTCTGTTAGTAAATCTGTGTTCAGTTTGTATGGAAGCTATATGCTATAGTAATCCGATCTGAACAATTTCTTTGGAGATTACATTGTTGGCTTAGAAAATAACCTGTGCCAACTTTTGTGGAAATACATTGTAAAATGTACAAGTTTTCATTCAAGAGCTTTATTCCGATCGTTCAGTTTATATGGCAGATATATGTTATAGTGGTCCGATATCGCTTCCTGAGCAGCTTCTTCAATGGAAAACGATCTTTGTAAAATTTCAAAACGATATCTTAAAAACTGAGGGACTTCGTATATATACAGACAAACGGACAGACAGACAGACCGACAGACGGCCATGGCTAAATCGACTCAGCTCGACATACTGATCATTTATATATGTATATATTTTATAGGGTCTCCGTTCCTTTCTTCTGATTACTGACAAACTTCGTGACAAACTTAATATACCCTTTTCAAGGTATAATTAAGATTTATCTTAAGATATAACACTTGTATTGAGTCGGACAGTTTCTATACAAGAACTTTAGTTTGATCCCTGTTGTTGTTGTTGTAGCGACCAAAATCTGCTTAGTTGATAGTTTTTGCCCGAATAAAAGCCGCGTCCGTTCTGGTTACACAGACCCGACTGTCTTGAGAAGGGTCCTTGATCAGTTGGTGTTTACGAAAATTATATTATATATCATACCTAATAGTCTGAAGTGAGCAATTTCTCCTAAGATTGCATCATTGCCTTACACAATAATTCGCAAGTTTTCCTGATATTGAATTACAGTAGCAGTCAACTATAAAAAAAACATTCGCTAAGTTGTTGCTTCTTCAACCATCACTACAAGTATAAAACAAAGTTGTTTTTCTATACTTAAACCTTTAAAATTAAGCATTGGATTTCAATGCGATATAATAACATAAATTAAATAGTGGAGAAATACTGTTATTTTTGCGGTTTCTAATGTGATGTCGTAAATAATATATATATATATTTTTTTGTTTACATTGAAAATGCAGACTGAACCCTACGAGATTTATCAAAACAATGTACTAAGTAACATTGTGTGTATTGATTTAAAAGTTGCGGGACGTAACGTTTCTGGATTACAAACTCATTTTATTTATGTAATACAAGTTGTCATCCGGTAAAATATAATCTTCCATTCATATGATGAAAAAAAGAGAAACAACAGAATTGCGTCCAAAAATTGTTTACAACTTAATATCATTTCGCTTTACGCTCAGTGCATGGATGTGCTTCCAATTTCAAGTATCGAATAACGTGCTTATAATTGCATTTTGTGCTTTCGCCAAACCTCGAACGGAGTAGTGAACCTTTTGATAACACACGTACGCACTTTAACAA
Source organism: Bactrocera latifrons (assembly GCF_001853355.1). Classification (NCBI taxonomy): domain Eukaryota; kingdom Metazoa; phylum Arthropoda; class Insecta; order Diptera; family Tephritidae; genus Bactrocera; species Bactrocera latifrons. The sequence continues at coordinate 574,718 of NW_017536963.1, read as the reverse complement.
AAACCTCTAGGAACGAAGCCGAAAATATACACAGAGACATCGCTCATACGCCATGGTGCATGGCAGCTTCCTCCTCGCTTAACAATTACGTTACATGCACAATCTGGCTATGTAATATCTGTGTCGCCGTTTCTGACAATTTGCCTGCCGCTGTGTGGTAAATTAGTAGAGTTTGAGAGTAGGTGAACATATTAGTGCTTAATATGCTCTCTGTACTCCAATGGAATCAGTTGACAATCATTACATGGCTTTTGTGTATGTCATTATTTACTCGCTATTATTTGTGAACAACGTTGCTCTTTTTATTTTTGCTTTTACTATTGCGACTGTTACTTTTTGAGTGCAATGTTACTAAACACACCTATACATATATCTCTTCATTGATGCAGAACTTGCAGATCACATTTACATAGCATAGGCTTCAGAAAGCGATCGAACACATGCCATCCCACTCGGATTGGATAGTCGCATGATTTCTATTTACTGTGAACTCGATAAATTGAAATAACTGCCCTACCTTGTTCGTTTGATGAGAGTTAGTCTAGCGTTGAAGTATACTGAGCAACCATGATGGACTGCAAAGGTGATTTTCATACCCAAGGTAGGAAGGAGAGCATATTCACTGGCGAAATCTTTAGGATACTAATCTAACTTCCTTCTTACCAAATAGTATGTACAAGATCATAGATCATGAAATAAGATCGGGGGCGCTGAACACTGCATCGCTGCACTCGCGACTTGGCTCTCACGTCACTCTGGATAGTCATAACTTTGAAGTCATGGATATCTATTTAAAAAACAGTATCAACACCAACAATAATGTTACATTGTATGATTTATACAGTGAGGAGGAGCTAAGTTCGTGTTTAACTGAAAATTTTATACTCTTCCAACTTGCAAGGACTATTCGGTATGTGAAACCTTGAACATTGGCCCATGGTTTGTGTTTTCGAAAGCCAAAGAATCGTATGGAATTTATAATTGTGCAGATTGGTGGGACTGTCAGTGCCCTCTGTGCCAATAATAATAATAAATATCTTTCTGAAGTACACAACGTGCATGTGGCGACTTTAGCGATGAGTGAAATTATAAAACAAAGAGTTCTATTAAATTTTGTGTCAGAATAAAATTTCTAAATTCGAAATCTTCAGATAGTTGGAAATGGTTTTCGGCAATAATTGTTTTTCGAGAGCTAGTGCTTTTGATTGTACAAATTATGCAAAGAGGATGGAGGACGCATTCATGACGAACCAAGTCCAGGTTGGTGATGGTCAACACGTTAATAACATAAAATTATTGATGTTTCAGAATCGAGGATTATTGGTTATCTAGTTGAGTGTTATGCGTCATTGGCGAATACAATACAACCTGCCTACTGTACCAAGGCACACTACCATATACAGAGCTACATCATGACTTAGTAAATTTGTATCAAACTCCGTTCCTACATAATAACCATCCCTAATTGTAATTGTCACCAATTACTTTTACACTGATTTCATGATTACCAATAGATCGTCACAAGATCTCTAAGAGAATTTCCTCAAATTATTTGTAGTAGTACTTTAATTAAATACCAAAGCAATGCAACAATTAAGGGAAATTTCAGCAAATTTCAGGGTCATCCATTCACGCATTTATTCCTTAACGCCGTGCATAATGCATACTTAAGGTATTCGTGTTATTTTATGATATTTTATTGTCCATTGTTGTGGACAAGTCGCAAATAATATTCGTCGTAAAACTTTGTCTTAAGTACTTAAATCACAATCAAAAGAGCAAACCAAATATTTACAAGCAACGAAATGGAAATGTCAAGTAATTACAGAATCTCGCCCCTTATTGCTTTTCAACTGGAAGACTCTCGCTTTCAAGTACAATTAAATTCTCAGAATGTTCCAAAGTGAAAACAACAATAGTTACACATAGTACGGTTGGTTTGCCAAAGTAAACAAAAAACAAAAAAAAAAATAAAATCAACAGAGAAAGCAGCAAAAAGATGTAACATAAACTTAACTTAACATAACATAACTCCACAGCAGTTCGAAGGTACTGTTAGTTCAAGGGATAACGAGAGGGAAGAACTCTAGAAACAAGTGATTGGCAAAGACCAAAACTTGCCATGATTTTTTGTTTTCCTTAGAAGACGCTTGTGTTTGGGTGGGATGTAAATGCGTGTGACTGAGGGACAGCGAAACTTTGAAAATGAAGAACTTTCGAATACTTGTAGATGTACCTTCACGCCTTCATTAACGTGATGCGCTTTTGCTCAGAAGTCAACAGTCAGTTAGTAAGCCAATCTTTATAGTATTAATTTCTATACTCTTGCCACCTGTTGCTATAGAGTATAACATCAAATAACGAGTGCACGTACCACCTAAAACTAATCGATGGCGAGACGAGTTGAGATCCGAATGGTTGCAACTGGAAAAAATTGAGATATCATGATATTTGGATATAAGTCCTTTGACAAAACAAAGAACGATTTCGTAGATGGAAATTGGACTACTGTCAGGTTTACAAAATACATTAACAGTGCAGAACGAGTCATAGTAATGAATCTTTGAAAAATGCAGTGGCCCATGCCCCTGATAAGTTTAAAGCAAATATCTTCTAACCCAACAAAGACGTAAACCAAATGTGACCATGAAACATTTGTTCAACCCCTATTAAGATAGTGTACAAAATGATGAAATCTGATAATGATCCCGCTCACTCTTCATATAACGGTACTCTTACAAATTACTAAAAGCGCAACAAATCAACAAATAAATACGTCAGAGACATTAAATTTAACCGTCGGGATAGCATGAGAATCCTGTAAGGAGCTTGGGTAAAAATTGGACGATGAGCGTGGCAGCGCCCACTTTTACGTTAAAAGTCATATATCGGACCCGCCCGATTTTTTTCGGCCAAACTTAGTCTGTGGGATTCTTTTTACACTAAGAAAATGTGCGCAATCGGACCAGAACCATTTGATTCTTTCACTTTCTAGTACACAAATCAAGAAAGAAATAATATAATGGGCCACAACTTCTGACCCCAGCATCTATAGTTAACTTTTGGCCGAAAATGTCGGATCTTATATAATATATATAGATATATATATATGAATGCCCCATATTGTAAAAAATATTAAGTTTTATTATTTTGCTAAGATTATTTATATTATATTAGGATCCTCGGAGCGTATGAGCAACATTTTACAGTCCAACTTAGTATTTCAAAATCAAATTTGAGTGAAGCAAATCGTAGATGGAAGTAAAATAAATTTTAAATAATTTTACATAAAAACTTGTCTTTGAAATCCATATATCTTAACTTCTACTGACATTTGTTTTATAATACAGAAAATAAATATTATTATATCTCAAACCACATATAAGCTCACTTTTTGTTCTACTATTACTCCCAAAAAGTTTGGCGAAAAAGTCTTTTACAAAAGTTCTGGGTTTTCTGCCAAGTAATACAGCTCGGAAAGGACATGGAACAGAAATAAAATCGCATTTATTCTATTCAATTCTTGCCTTATAATTTATCTTTCGTGGTGAACAATAAGACTAGAATGCCTTCCACTCAACCAACAACACACATTTGCAAATATCATCGCATTTTATTTAACATTTTTTCTTACTCGTATTTGCTTTCGCTATTCGCTTATCTGCGCTTTTGTATACCGCAACCATTTATATCGTGACATTGCATTTCGATTAGCGGTAGTTTTTCGAATGAATAGATAAATTTTCCTGATTTGTGTAACTAGTAAATGCACAACAACACGAGTATGCTCTGCGACTCAGGCAATGAGGAAAGTTTTTAAGCTCTTCAAATGTGTAATATCTGAAAATACTCACATTGGCGGCCAAAGAAACAACCAAACGAAATTGTTTTTAAATTGAAAAACTAAAACAACCAGTCAAAGTTTATGTAAGCTTCTAGGATATTGATAGAAATGCTTTTTCCTAGGGAACAAAGGAATAACAAAATATCAATAATCCTACAGAATCGTGATAGACATGGAGTTATGTTTATATCAATGATCAGGATGACAGGATGAGTGAAAATCCGAATGACTGACTCCCCGCTCCTCCATCCGTCTTTCTATCTGTTTGTCTATGAAAGCTGTAACTTGAGCAAAAGTTGAGTTATCTTAACAAACCTTGGCACACGTATTTCTTGGCGAAAAATTAGGACAAATTCGTAAATGGGCGTAATTGCATATATCCGGACGTCAGATGTCGGAAAGAAATTAATATTTTTTTTTCTATGATATACATATGCTTGCTTTTATTTTTGTGAATTTTTTTTTTTGTTGTTTAATGTTTATAAATTCAACAAACAGATTTTAGGACAGTTTGAAGTTTATAAATCACATCTCAAAGACCTATGTAAAATTTTTTTAAGATTGCTTGATTAGTTCGGGGGAAATATTGACAACCGATAAACACTTTTACGCGACTAACACATTTAAGGTTTTAATTGTCCCATACTTATAAAATAAAATTAGCAAACACACAGCTAAAATAAATTTCAATTGCTTTAATAGAACAATATATCTGATAATATCACCACAAAGTTATAAATATTATATAAATTAACAAATCTGTAGGAGCGCGAAAGCACAGCTGTACGCGAGAAAAGTTTCCAGATATTATTTAGCTTATTACTTTGATTTGATTTACTAGATTTAATATTACTTTAACGAAATCTGTTCAGTCTTTAATTTCAGAGGATCAAGTTTACAGCAAAAGTGATCACCGCAACACATCTTTTTGAGAGGAACTCCTGGAGATCAGCTATTATTTTTTCCTAATAAAGAGTTTTACTAACGCAAAGCTTTAAAATTCGGCTTAAAGGTACCGTTATACATATGTGCTCAAATTGTTCAACCAATCAATTTAAAAAATTCGCTCGTTTCGGCCTTCTATATGTATATAACCCCTTAAAGAAGCACTTATATTTGTATTTCCTTCGCTATTAATACATAAATAAAAATATTACTGATCAATTAATTAACATATGCGATGGGTAGTTTGATATTTCGAATTCCATTTGAGGTTAAGTTGAATTTTTACTTCGTTCATTTCATTATTTACCGTTCACTTGATGCACAACAAATCGAATGATGCTAAACAGAACATGCAAACGTTCTAATTGGATAATGTGTGTACTTTCTTTTACTCCTGCTTTCACTCTGCTGTCTTTTTACTATCTTAAGCTGCCACATTACTAGACATTTTTTAACACATATATATAAATCAACTTAACAGTCACAAGGGCAGAGTGGGAGAAAAAAGAAGTTAGTATAAACTGAAAGACTGACTAAGACCTGCTTGAACCATACTAATGTCAAAAATATGTGCTAACATTAATAAGACAGCACATTTTAATTTACAAATTGAAATAAGATGGAGGAGGCAGAAGGTTTAATTATAAGCTGCTGATGCCGGTCATGCTTTTCTTCATGAATGCTAATGCTCTTAAAAGTTTCTTGCTATTGCCTTTGTTTACCACAGTATTATCGCAACGAAGCGCTTTACTTGGTGGCGTTTTGGTCATAGTCTGTTGGCTACTAAAGTCAACGTTCATATTTAAGGTACAGATCCAAAAATAAAACATGCGATTTACAGATTTTGAAAGGTTAATCGAACTGTTGTTTCTCTCATTTAAACCTAGGGGAATGCAATACATTCTCTCCAAAATATATACTACTACTATCCTACAGCGTATCACCATTTTGAAGAAACCGAATTGAATAATACCTTGAATTTTAAAGAGAAGTACTAGCTGTTGCAATCCTGAAATTCGATAACATTTATCAACTGCATGAACTAGAACAAATTGCAAAGAGTTTAAGGGGTATCAGTAGGGTAATATTTTTGCAGAATTGTTTTTTGTTTTTTTTTGCATTTTCTGTTCTTTTATACGCATAGAATTAATGTAGAAACCCATAAAACAAATGCTGGCATTGTAGTAAAATTAAAATTACCTTATTCAAATATACATAAATATGAACAGTCACAGATATTTTTTTAATGAAATCGCTTAAACTTTAACTATAGCGGCATTCTCGAAAAAAGAGATTTGTAAAGAAGCTAACATTAATAAACAAAGAAGTCTTTCAATTATTTTGGAAAGAACACGTCATCAATACGCACTGGTGTCCTCATACTTAGTGTGTCGAGGGCACCATTTGTACAACTTTAATAAAATTATGTTATTATAATGCAATCCGCTTTCTCTCATTTCCGCACTGTAACATAGGAAAATCTGAGAAATAACATTAACTTTGTCTGGTATATTGATTTATTGATTTATCGCGTTATCAATAGTTTTTAGTTTACACAGAGAGACGGACGGATAGACGGACTGAAAGTCATCCAGACCAGCATAGCATCACTGAAACAACAAAAATTACTTTTCGTCAAGCGAAATACAATAGCAAAAAGTTAAAAAATAACACTTTTCATAATCAACAACTGCCAAACATATATTTTTATGTGCACTCTGCTGGAAAAGTGATTGTATGATTTCATGATTGACGCTCAATGAAATAAAGTTAAAAAGTGAAAAACCGCTACCTGTCATCGCTCTTTTATTATCAGCGTCCTTCACCACATTATTACTCGACTGCCAAATTACGTTCACAAACCTTTCACACACACATACACTTTCACAAGCGACGCAATAATTCCAAGACAAATATGATGTTGTCGTTGTTGTTGTAACGGCAGAATTCTGCCGAGTTGACAGTCCTTGGCTGGATAAAAATCCGGGTCCGTTCCGGCTTAAATTTTGAAAAAGACAAATATGATGAACGGGTGTGGTTGTTATTGCACTTAACAGTTTTAAATTATGCGACTTCCTGAACGAGTTACGCAGAAAAAGTGAACCATATTAATTTTACATCACACAAAATGATACCACTGCAAAGATGTTTAAAAAACGGAAGACGCAAGTTGGCAAGGCGATGTTGATTTAAGAGGATTTATGTAGTGCAGTGCAGCTAAAAGGATATAAATATTTGATATTGCCGACAAGCGTCAAAATATATTAGTAAGTGCATACTCAAATGCGTTTGCTGCTTTTGTGAAATATGTTTTAATTTTCAATTTCACTTATACGCCATGTCGACTTATGTTGTTGGATTGTAGGTACATTTTCGCAAAGGCATACAAAACAACAGCTAACAAAAGAAGAGATTTTAGAAAGCGTATGGTATATTGGAGTAATAGGTACTTCAATTGTATAAGTTGTCTATGCCGGCGTTTTTCTTCGTCTCCTTTTTTGGCGTAGACAACGCTCACGTGGCTTTAGTCGAGTTTACAACAGCCAGTCGTTTCTGTTGTTCACCTTTTGGTTTCAGTTAGAGATTTCAAACAGGTCCTTCTTCACTTCATCTTTCAAACGCGTAGGTCTTTCTTTTACTCTGCTTTCCCCAGCGGTTACTGTTTCAAATACTCTCAGAGCTGGAGCGTTTTCATCCATTCGGACGACCTGATCTAGCCAGCGTAGTCGTTGTTCGTCGTTGGCAATATGCAAAGGATAATAAATCTTCCGTAGAACCTTCCTTGCTTCCGAAAACCGAGATCCGAGATGATGAATGTCCTGTAGAATTTGGTGTTCGTCGAGAGAGGACCTTACTTGTCAATTGCCTACTCAGACATTGGAGGAGCAAACGGTCCTTTAAATAAAGTGAGCGACAGTCAGTCACTCTCGCTCTCAAACAATCATTACTGTCGTCATTAATTTTAAATTAGAATCTGTTGTAATCCGTGCTTTTCACAAACCACTTGTTTCTCTATGCTTTTAAGGGGGTACTCTAATCTAGAATTTATTTAAAGTTCAGATCCTTAAGAACATATCCTCTAAAGGATTTTTAAAAATTAAAATTATTTTGAGAGCTACAGTTACTTTAGTGACGCAGTACCTAGCCCGGTAGGTAGGCTCACTTTTTTAAACGCGTTTTTTTCGAAACTACTTTTTTCCACACGGTACCGGTATTACCTATAGTTCTATACAACCGATTTACTTGAAATTTTGTGTGAACCTTTTTTATATAATCCTTTATCTTTATATAATCCTTC